>NW_008751817.1:1126287-1126752 GCF_000715545.1 Opisthorchis viverrini
TCGGAAGGCTGAGATCTCGAACAATTTTGCCAAATGCGGAATCGTTGACCACATTGCGTAGTACTCGGCACTGAGTAGAAAGGAGCTTTTCCATGCGCGTTTTCCGCTGCATCGGGATTGCTGCACTCAGACTTGGGATACCAAGTCCCCCATGTTGTTTACCGGCGTGGATGTAACTGAACGGGGTGTCCTTCGGTAGACGTTGCCAGCCACGAGTATATTGCCTGATGTAGTTGTCCAATGTTTTTGGCGTGTTCCTGTAAACTTGGCCGAGCACCAGCGAATATGTCAGCCTTGGTACCAGGTAGTTCCTCGTGATATCCATTCTTTGATGCGGCTTCAACGGGGCACGCGTCACTTCTTCGAGCAGTTTGAGCAGGTGCTGTCGGTGGTTGAAGACCCCTTTCCCCTTGGAGGTGAAGGGAATGCCCAAATATGTTACAGTGTCTGTCGGACCCAGAGGAG
>NW_008751817.1:1128040-1162499 GCF_000715545.1 Opisthorchis viverrini
TTGATGCTGATAGCCGATCGGCCAGGAAAATACTGCTCCAATCTCGTGAACAGCTCGGTTTGCGTGCCGCAAGATGGATATAAATTGTTAGCCAGGCGTAAGAGCGATTGTGACTCTTGCTGGGACCAGCGGGTACCGGAATACTTCACTCGGCCAAGCTTATCTGCATTATGCTGGGTGGGGTGTGCGTGCCGGCGGTGTTGACTCAGGCCAATCTTCGTCGGAAAAAGGCGGGAACAATCAGCGCAGGCCAATTGGGCGACTGTGTTCGTACCAACACTTTCATTGTCGTGAACTCGATGATGGGCTACAAAGCCAGCTTTCGATTTGCAGCACTTGCCACATTCCTCACACGTGAACCCAACGAGTCTCTCCTGTGTACTGGTTGGAACTGGTGCGGATGCGCCAGATGATTCATAGTATACATTGTCGAAAGTAACCAGCACATTGAAACCAAACGGGGTGGTTGGCCCTGTCCGGAGTTGCTGAACTCTTAGCTCACCCAGACAGACGTCCAGGCTACCCGGTTGGCACCACGAGGAGGTGGCTCAGCTCGCCCACCACTACTACTACTAGTACTACTACTACACTACTGCACTACTTTCGCAGACATCAAACCAGTCATTTGGATTTGTAATCATCTAACTGACTGTTAGGTTGTCCTCCTGTTGAAAAGTGTTTATCTTGTCCGTTTACTGATTGACTAGATGCTCCAGGCCTTACGTCGCCTTCCAAGGCTTCTGGTTGTGTATCCATATTTTGCCCATATTTTGCGCTGATGTGTTTGCATGTTGCAGATGACTATTAGATACTTTGTTAGTTTTCTCGTGCGCTTATTTTGCGTGATTTATTTCCCTTTGGAAACCTTTTTGGTCACTGTTTATTGTATGAATGGTAGCGAAGATCACTATCTATATGATTATCGACTGATTTTCTCGGCAGAACGCCTACATATGTGATTGCAAACCAACTATGTTAGCAGGCTGGATATTTTGTTAGCGTATTCTTTTGTTCAATTATATTGCACCGCACTTGTCCACGATACCCAGAAAAGTGTAAACCAGTAAGTTTTGTATCAGCTTTCTTACATTAACCTCATTTACTATTCAGCTCTGTTCCATATTTCAAAAACTACAATGCGTGGTCGATGCATAGATGCCAAAGTCTCTTTTAGGAACAAACACGAACGACACGAGCAACGTGGATTTCAACAGTTTTAGAGGTAATCATTCACCCAAGAAAGAACAGCGTATTCACGGTTATTAACTATCAACCCTGGGAATCGAGCACGTTCTGGGTCAGGACCGTGCCTCAGAGAACCCATAAGACACGCCACAACTCTTCAGAGTGGGGTTTCGAAGGACTCTACATGACACCGTAGTCATCTATCCCTTTGACTGTGTAAAATGAACATATTATCGGAGGAACCGATTACTTTTTAAAATGTCCTGAGTCTAAACGTTATAAGCTGCAAGTGCTACCCTACCATTGATAGAAAGACCCGTTTTGAGGGCAATGCTTCGACAAATTCATAAAAGGTAGATAATCTCACGACTCGTGTACGAAGTCCCCAAACTCACACCGAGTGGACGCTGGGTTTAATCATCCTTGGCTGAGGTGGCAATTCTTCACAGTCAGAATGTTAATTGGTGCACACGCTGCGTGGACGCAGATATCTGTTTCCATCTAAAATTTTGTTGCTGCGATAGGCTTGACGGCTCTTTTGTTGTTGCTAGAAGTTTTATTGAATACCATAACTCAGTGGTGATTCCCTGAACAGTTTGTGTTTTGAGGGACGTTATCTATCTAGAACCTTTGGTTTTCCAGTCAAATAATCCACAATCATCTCTTGTGGACTCCACCTGTGTTGTTTTCACGTGTAGGATACCAGGTTGTATGTCTGCTTCCCTAAACCTAGTTTTATATATGTTTTATTTAGTCACACAGAAAGTTAAAATATCAAACTGTTCAGTAGAATCCTTATTCGATGTACTTAAAAGCCACTGGAAGTCGCATATGCCTCCCTTCTGATGACTCGGTTTTTTGGGTTTCCAGGTTACTGACTTGGATTTTCATCCGCCTTGCCTAGAAAGCACTTTATGCCTAGTTCCTTGTTCTTGACGATGGACGGTGTGTTTTACCTGGAAGGTTTCCAAGCATAAAACACGCATACTCGTTTGTTGTGGAAATTCTTTGACGGCCCGACGTACAAAGATCAGTTGCTGACGGGGCGTTAATTTTGGTAGACAGTCGCATTTACAGTTTTGTTGGGCGTGCACCACTCTCCTTCCACTCCAGAATGAATCGGTAAATAAAGAGTGATTCCAAGGGCTGACCCGGCTCCAGTAAGTGGTTGGCTGTGGTCGAAATTAGCTTAATCATATACTTTCGAAAATTTATTATTTACTTATTATTAATAATACCAAAATTGCTCCAAGGCTTTGTGGCCCGCCTTAAGTGCGGGTCCTTGAGGCCAGGTATTCAAGCTCTCCTCCATAGTGAGTATCTCGGAAATAGTTTAACACCGATATGCATTCTCATTATTTGTGACCAAATCTGAAGTAGCCAAATTCTCCTAGGAGACCAATACAACGGGTTGTCAGAACGTTGATCAAGCTGAGTACCATTGCTGTTCGGACCGAATCTAATCATGCAATTACTAACTACAGGAGGCCGTATTAGTGTTTTGGTTTGACTGACTGGTAGTACGAAGGGGAGGTCTATCCAGAACAATTGGTTTTGGTGGTTCTAGACGTTATCGTTTAATTTTGAAGAGCATAGTCATAGACATAAAAAGTGAGTGCAAGCGATGAAAACGAAGAGGCTACACAAGAATATGAGAAGAAAGAGGGAAAGGTCTCTCTCAGGTCATGCCACCAACAGTTCTAGTCAGATAAGCTAAATCCCAACGTATACGAGAATTTTGTCATAGAAATACGCGTGTAAAGACCAAAAACCGAAGAAAGGACAAACAATGCTAAATGCTCTTCAAGGCACGGTAATCGCTAGCACAATCAGGACTCCCACATCAGGCACCAATTGCCCGTCATGCTGGATCGGGTGTGAGATTAAATGGCAAACATGTACATTAAACGCCATGTTCCATGCATAAAAGTGTCATAAGTACGCAGAAAGCCCACAATGGCAAGCAAACACAAGTCACTGACTGCGACCTTAGGAAGTCGCAGTCCAATAACAGCCTTAGCCGATTGACGAAAGCAGATCCATCGATAAGAGATTATCATCGGTTGATGAACCAAAAAGTCGATATCACAACCGATGGCATGTAGGACTGAGATTACGGCGAGGGAATATTCATCAGCACTATACTTCTGCTTCTTCTCATTCCACACTATCACTCCACGCCCATCCGAGACTATGCTGACGCCTATTACAGTTTCCGAACAGCGATTAGGTCAGGATTGATGAAGGAAATCAAAGTCGATGCACTCAATTACTCGAAGACGATGTATCCTAGTGGACTGAGCGTTTCGCGAGTTCCCATGCAACCCGATTATGACGAGCACATATGGCGTCATTCATGATCCAGCAAGACTGCAAAATGTGCAACAAACTCTCCGGTTGGCTAAAGTTTCCATGACACAAGATCGTTTGGCCGCCATGATCATGCCGAGCACTTCTAACTCTCATCCTGAGCAGGTTCCATCGGAGCTACATACTGCGGACAACTATGCGTGGATACACTCATTCTTGAAATATAGACCATCGATTTGAAACAGGCGAAGTGACCAACTCTCGTGAACCGCGAACGTCAACGCTGTTGTGCAGATTATCAACCCAAGCTGCCACCGGCTTTTCCTTGGTGTTTACTTATGCACCATGGACTCGGATCGGAAGGCTGGGATCCCGAACAATCTTTCCAAACACGGAATCGTTGATGACGTTTTGTGGTGCTAGGCACTGAGTAGAATGAAGCCTTTTTATACGCTCTTTCTGCTGCGTCGGGATTGTTGCACTCACATTTGGGATACCGACGTGGATGTAGCTGATCGAGGTGTATTTCGGTTGACATAGCAGGGCACGAATAGATTGTCTGATGTAGTTGTCTAACCTTCTAAGCGTATTTCAGTGAACTTGGCCGGGCACGAGCTAATGTGTCAGCCGCCATTTCAGGTAGTTTCCTGTGATCCCCATTTTTTATGCGGTTTCAACGGGGCACGTGTCTACTTATCAAGAAATTTGAACAGATGCTGTCGGTGGTAAAAGACTCCTTTTCCATTGAAAGTAAACGAGATGCCCAAATATGTTACGGTGTTTGTCGGCCAAGAGGAGTGATTAGTTCCTCGTCAAAGTAAATGGTTCGACTGAGGCTGCTCTCGCCCGATGTTTTCTGTCACCACAAATCACCATCGCTTTCGTCTTTTGGGCGTTTAACTTTATATCAGCTCTTCCCAACTCAGAGTTAATCCCTTGATATACCGAAGTGCCAAGCTTACAGTAATGTTCAAACCGATCTTTCGTCACCTTGTACAGATAAATCGCAGTAGTGGCTCATGACCCATGATGTGTCTTATGAGTGCGATGAGCTACTATTTCAACTGGTGCTCACAGTGTACGTCTGGTTTCAGAAATGCCCCTTCCTGTACATCTTCAAGTCTTTTAACCTGGATTTACATCGAGCACAGGGAGTGCATTATATATATATATGTATATATATAAACTGGTGTGATACTGGAAGGGAGGGTATTGACATGAAAGGCTAGGAAATTGATGGAGTACGTCACTAGTGAGCAAGTCACTGTTACCGGCACTGTGTTACGTCATTGCTGGTTCATGCCTCTAAACGTCAGCTTGCCGATCTTACTTTCTCGGGTCTATAGTTTTGACAACAGATACAGCATTTTTTATTCTGCATAAGCCATTTAGTTCTGTTCAACTGACCCGGGCGTGCAGCAGCTTTATCGGCGAATCCACTTCAGACGCTCGTCCAGAACGATCATGTAAAAAGATTTACCTGAATTGGCTTTCCCTGAAAATCACTACTAAAAAAAGAGAGAAGTTTTTCTGAAAGTCGATTTCATTAGTGTTTTCATATACCATTATCTTCTAGCAACTCGTATTAGCTTACATTATCTAAGGCATGACAATTTTCGGGTCACATTTCCGCTCAGAAGATTACAGGCCTTATTCGGTTAGTTATGGTTATAATTGAAAAATTTGCATGCCGTCGACTGTACTCAACTGAATTTCCTATACTAGCGACGGTAAATGAGGAAATCGCCTTAGCGAATATACACTCATTTGCAAACTAATTTGGTTTTTCGAGAGACTCACCTGGAACCCAGTACATTACAAAGAAATACATGTATCGCGATATCTCGAATATCGTGGTGACTGAAACATAAGGCGGCCTGGTGCAGCACATTCAGTTGCCTGAGAACACCACAAACGAGAGATTCAGCTGGGTTCTAGGTGAGTCTCTTGAAAAGCCCGAATTAGTTGCAAATGAGTGCATATCCTCTGATTCCGTGCAATTTGGTTTCAAGTAGAGCATAAGGTTGACGGAAATCCGGGGACTGCGCCTACCTGATGAGCCCCAAAATGGGCGAAACCGGTCGTGCGCTGTCGACAGACTTTCAGCAACCTTATGAATAATACATTATAGAGAAAATCTCCTCTTCAAAAATGTGGAAAGCAACAGTTTGCAAATCCACGAACACTCCAAATCTTTCAAGAAGCCAGCTCTATGAATATTAAACAATCCAGTCGCCCATAAAATGTGACCGAGAAAATGTCGTTTTTTGAAAATGTTTACTGCAGGTTGATCCATTTAGGACAACAAATTGCAAAAGTGCTCCATATGGATAGCCAAAGATGGCATTGTTCAATACCTGCTCTTGCCCTACATCTAAAGTCTTCGGCTTATTGTAAAATTACGCGAAGAAACTGAGTTAACCGAGTTAGCATACTTGATTATTAGGACCATCATTGTTGCCCCATGTACACTGCCACCTCAGGAAATGTCGTTCAGAAAGAGTGTTGTCCATTCAGTGCCATCTGAGGAAAATCCGATGAAAAAGAAGTAGAATATAACGCTGACGGAAGCTCGAGGACCGCACCTAACTAGTGAGTCTTGAGAAAAGCGAAACTTGTCGTGAGCTGTCGATTATGATTAGTGTCCCTTAAGGAAATTAAGATTCCTTTCCTTTTCCTTAGTGACGTAGTAATTCACTGTGCGTCAGCCAGTTACAGTAGATAACGAGTGAGGGTGCGCGTATCTGATTACACTGTTCATCCATAGGTTTATAAAAGTGCGTGTCGAGTTGCGATCAGGCGGGCGTGCTGGAGTGAAGCGATTCTGTCCGAGGCTCTAAAAAAATCGATAAACTGTAAATGAAGTGGAAATGAAAGATTTGCTAGTGAATAGTAATGAAGGGCAAGGCAAATAGCGTAAGGCTGCAAAGCTATGAAGGAACAAAGGTCCTTACAACAAGAAAATTAACATTTCGCAAAATATCGAATGACTTCGCCTGAAATTTAACGTCACAGGGGCATTGCTGCCGTTTTCTAAACGTCAGGAATTCAGATCAGCTGGTCTCACTAGGTTGTCAACGTGAGAACAAATATATAATGCCAAATATCTTTTAACAGAGCCTTTGACCTTAGACATTATCCTGATTATTGTATTTTTTTGAAGAAATAAGCTCTAGGCCTACTTATATTAAAGAGGTTGGATGAGAGACTAATCTTTGCCGGTTCCGAGAATCTTCACTTTGATAAGAAAGCACTGCATTTGGTGAGCTAGGTTTTTTACCTGCTATACGGGAATATTATCTCTGGGCTGACCACATTGTTGCATGAAAGCGAAATATTTTCAAACTATTCTTTCTTCTGGAAGGCGACTATCTGCCTAGTGCAACAAAGGTTTACCAAAGGCATGTTCTAGGGGGGATAATGCACCACTTAGGATAAAATGAGTCAGAAATGGGTGTGGAAATCCTGTAGTTTTTTATGAGCGACTCAGGAAGTCATTTGAAAAAACAGGAAGTACTATGCACGGACATCAACGCACGCAACACACCTGAAAGCGAGATTTGAGATTGCCTTCGCGGAGGAAACTGAAACGTTCACCCAGAATACAGAGTCTACGATTGGCTTTTTGTGTAGCGGTTTCAGTCTGAGGGGCATAACTCTCCTATACCATTTTATTAGTTCAGTGGTGGAATTTCAACACGTCTTTATTTTCATTGTGTTATTTACTTCGGTGTTCTTCTTAGGCGTATAAATGTCCTGCAATGCGCCAACTCTAACCCGAGTAGATAAATCTGGAACCAATCATCTAAAATGCGTTACTATCGTCCATTAGAATGACAACTCTTTTCTAACAGCTCATCCTGGTCAGCGTCATCATTTTTCTCCTTCTTTAATGCAACAAACAACCACCGGTCTAAAAACATCAATAATGGTTAACATCAAGCAAAGGTTTCTTCCATCAGACAACTGCAAGTCAGCTCTTCATAATTTTTAACAATCCACACCAGTTATGCAAAAACACATATTCCCCCATATTTCCTCTTGTCTTATGGATTCGAGAGGGAAAGCTTCGCCTAAATACAAAACAATATAGATTTGTACAATTTTCTCTAGGTTATCGGCAGTCGTTCCCATGTAACATTAGTTGACGTGATGGGATATCCATATACGGACAATATTTCGGTTGCTCAGATGTGGCACTTAGCTGCTAGGGAGCGACTTAGAAGCTAGTTTAGTCAATGAGAATGAGTGGCTGTTCCGTGTCACTTGGGCAGAAATCGAGGGTCACTAAAAAACTGAGAAGTAGGTGAAGAGACTCGCGGTGTCTGAACGTGATGCGTCAGAATACAGAATGGAGGGTTGAATAACTGAGTGGCTGTTGCCTGAGCTATGGTTGACATGCCAACCTCTATGTTTTTCATGCACTCGGTCAAAGAAAGGAAACAAGACATAGACAGCGACCGCATTATTTGCTTATTTTTACTGTTGTTTGCCCTGGCGCTGCAATTTTTACAGGACTAATAAGTCCGCTACTCGGTGACGTTCTATACTGCGCCTGTAAAGAGGTGTCTGAGTGTGTATTCGAGAAAATACGTTCCAGAGGAACAGAGTAAACAGAGAAGGCGGTGAAGAGTCAGGCATACTTTCTTTATAATGAAGCGATATATATGTGTACTGGTGAGGCGAGGACGAAAGTTGAGTGTGCTGCGGCGCCTAATTTTCCTGTCTTTTGATCAAGTTGTCCCATTTAGACATTGAAATCATATTAATTGGCGCATTTGAGACCCTTGGTCTATGTGTCGCTTTGGTTAGTTTTCACATTTTCCTGTCCATAATTCTTTCAAGATAGTCAGTCTGTCTAAACAAGTTATGAAAATTTTCAATGTCGTTCAATTAAGGATAGCGACTAGGTGTCCATTACAAATATCAATGCTATTATATTCCTTTTTTGTGAATGCTCCGCAAACTGCACCAGGCGAATTACTCCACACTTATATATATATACTACCTTATGCAATGGAGTCGAACAAGTGAAATACACGACGAGTGCAACTGCTACTCACCTTACCAATACAGGTCAATCCTGATAGGTATTTCAGCACGTTGTGGCAAGTGCCACCAAATTTCCAAGATCATTAGACGAAAGGTACTCAGATCGGCGGAAGCGATCGCCATTCGACCAAACCGTACACCTTTTGTCATCAAAGACGTCACTTGAAGGCATCGACTTCGCCTTTACTGAACAAATTGGTTCATGTTAGATCCCAGTTTAGTGGCTTAGAGATACTCACTTTTATTGTCGTCTTCGACGGATAAATGCTTCTGTGCGAATATTTCAATGGTATATTTCAATAATTGTCGCTTTTTGTTTATTGGAACCAATCTTTTTTTGCAAAACACTGTGTTAGGCAACTAACAAGGTAACATTCAACCGACTTGGGTGAGCCACTCCAATGTGTGTAATTATCGTCCATAACGTACCTGCTAAAGACTGTACTGTTTTGAACATATTCCAAGAAAGCATAGGTTATAGGTCTACTTCCAGAGCAAACTGTACGTGACGGTGGACCATACCGACTGCCGTTGGTGAATCCATTCATTTAATATCCCACCAGGTATACAGATTACGCCATGCGTACCGTCGCTTAAAGACGTCAAACACCTGCCATTTCTATGATTGCGTTTCTTGAAAATGCCCTCAAATTTGAACCTCACTTTATTGTGCGCCTCTACCATCATCCCCAGCCAGCACTTGAGGATATATATATATATATATATATATCAGGAAGGTCAACTTCCTGAAAGCNGGCCGTTGTACTTTTCGCACTCACACGCACTCACGCTCTCGCCCCCAGCAGATACCTCAGATTGGCGAATCAGCAGATATAACTATATATATATATATATATATATATATGTATATATATATATATGATACTAGCTATCTGCGTTACCATGATAATTCAGAAACATGAGCGGTCACCACTGGCGTCACCACTGGCCCGAGAAAAAAGCCCTTTCCAGAAAGTATGGACAGAACCTTTACTTACTGGCCGATCCATCCACGTCAATTCCCTAAGTCTAGGGTTCATAGAAGACCTAAAGGTCGTTCTGAGTATGATTCACATGCTTCATTTTGCTTCGCCAAGTTGTAATTGTCTGCCAACCGCAAACGATTCCCGCCCAACCACTTCTTCAAACCCGGCTTGAAGTAGAGCTTGGTCACATAAAAAAACAGACACTAGTCCCTAATGGAACAATCAACCGGTGAATCACTTCTTAAGTGTTCATTCGATAGCCGTTTTCAGTTCATTGCAAAATTTATAGGCTCAGATTTGATCGTAACATCAAATATATTTTGTCCACATGGAGGTGAAGGTGTCTTCTTAGCTACCACCCTTGTGGTCAGTTGCTTAGTAGTTCGAATTAGGTGTCACAAACCTGACTACTGCCTTGTACTCTGACTATGCAAGAAGAAGCCTACCGGTCATTTCATTATCTTTGTTGTTCATCACTTAGAGACCGAACGGTTCTCAAGTAGTGGTAAAGGCTCCTTTCAACCGTGTTTAGGCACGCCTTGTTTCCATGCGCAATGAGTAAGCGTATTTTCAACCTACTTCCTTGCTAACGCATTCTCGAAGCAGCCTCAGTTTTGCTTTTACGCAACAATTATTGAAAACTTTCTCCCATCAGCTGCCTGAACTCCTTCCTCTGATTGAACTGCTCAGCATAAACCTGAGCCGTGCTGACCTCTGTTTACCAGAATTAGTTCACTAGATCAGGGTGCGACGACAGCCTTAGTTTCGGTCACTATATAACTGTAAGATAGGTACGGGAGATGTAGAAATTTTAAACGAGCTCCCGTCAGTCTGTAGCGGAAAGCCAAGAATCGTATACAAATGCTCCATCCTTATCGTGAATCGTCAGCATTACCTATCTTATAAGTCTCCAAGGAAAATCGAACTCACAACCCCCCAATTAACATTTGAAGACTAAACCGTGTGGCCACGAGCGGTTAGTGATTGATCTGGTAGCAGATATTACCATGATTGTTGAGTCCCTTCACGATACACAACGTTGGCCTTATCTTCATAGCTATAAGTTCTAGTGAAGATTAACCTATAATGAAATTATAAAATTATTGCAATTCTGACACTTTCTGAACGTTGAAAAGAAATGGCACTGTTTTTTGCCTCCATGCAGATTGATTGTGGTTGGATGAAACTTGCTAACACTTCTTTGTCCGAATACTACACGCTGACGGCTCAATACTACTGTTATCTCGTCGTAATCTCCCATCTCAGGACGACGGGACACAACTAGAAATCTGTGTGTACAATGTTCCTTGAGACAGACAGACCATGCATTCCACCAAACCAGTTATACTCTGTGATCCCACAATATTATGGCATTCGGGAAACTTTGATTATCTGTCCCATTTTCCTGTCTATGCAAGATGAGATTCTAACCTTCATGGATGCACGCACAAAATAAATTGCATTCAGTGTCATTCCTTGTTCTTTGCAGACAGGCAAATTTAAAGTTCGGATCAACCAAATTTTCCTTTATCTAAAAGCTACAGATTTGCTGTGCGGAACAAGTGAATGCTACGTGTCAAAATTCTTTTCCGTGTACGTCGATTGGTTGTGTACAGTTTTTTCGTTTTCCATTCACTTGCGTGACTGTTCACATTTGGACATGCTACATTTTTCAAGTTAAATGCAAAAGTATCAAATTGAGAAGTTTTAGAATTTCACTTCATGACCATGGAAACCTCAGTTGATTGTTCTGGTGAATTTAGTGGGACTTCTATGCAAGATTTGACCTAACTGCAGCATGTAACACAAGTGGACAGCAATAGACAATGCCAATTATGCTAAACCATGAAAAATCATGCAAAGACATGCCATAGAAACACCATAAAAGGCGTCATCGTATGAAGACAATCTGCAGATAACTCCACTTTTTACTTCCTGGATGCCTTCATCAAGGGTGAGTGTATGGTGCATTTATGTTCTCAACACTGCGCAATATCAGACGTTTATCTGAAATATATATGTATTTAATTTTGCGAGATTATGAACACCATATTCGCTTCTGTTCTGTGTCACCTCCTCAGACGCCTCAAGTCAACTGCAAAAATTTAAAAAGGGGATCGACTTGGTATCATCGTCACGGGAGGGCTAACGACAAAGATTGCAACAAGATAAGTCATTTGGTTTTTCACCTTTTCTATGAACAGGCTTTTGGACATGTTTTGGCAGTACTATACCGGATTTTTTATTCTGAGCATAGTTAACATACAAACCATCCGAAAAGTTTCCAGTTTATCCACCCAGTTACAGTGTACCGAGCCGCGGACGGCAAGTAAAACCTGATTGGCTGCAGCCAACTTCAGTCCTTTTGGTATAATCGAAACTTTGCAGTGCAGTCATTGACCGACAAGACAAAAAGCCCACCCTGGTGAGATCTCTCAAGCTGTTGGAAGTACCATTAACAGGGATGCCCTACCAAGACAACTTCCCAGTAGTTTTCATATACAATGCAATAAATTTGTCAAAGTCATTACCTTCCAAAAAAGACCTTTCTAGCGATCGTGCAGTTCTGTCTTCAGAGGAATTACACAAGCATTCGTGTAGTTTATCAGATTTCAACGATTACACTGCTTCCCTGACAAACAATAGGATGAAATGTCTCTGTCTCACCTTAAGAGTGCTATTGCACCAGTTGGTCAAACTCACTGTGTACAGGATTTGTATCTTCGAGTACAGATTACAAGACTTAAATGCATGCTCGGTTTCCAGCTCAAAACAAGAAAGTGTCAGCTAGTGCTTCGCACGCCCTAGAAAAGAACGACAATGGTTTTGTCTCACCCAGCCATTTCAGGCTTTACTTTCAGTACTTGCCGCGCAGTTATGTTTGGGGTCCAGATTCCCACCTGGATTACGTGCAACCACCCAAATACCGTTTGCTCATGTCGGCTGCCCGGTCAGGACTAATCGGTCAAATGCTTGATATGTTGGTTCCAGCCTCAAGCTGTAGACGTGGGCGTGACCCCCTTAAGGACCAAATGAGATGCTCTAAAGCCTTCATAAACTTTATTCCGTTTTTTCTGTTACGTGGCCTTGATTTCCTCATTCCTAAAGAATATCACCTCCACCGGCCGAAACGTCAGTCAGTATAACAAGGTGTTGTCTATTTTTTTTTTTTTTTTTTAGGGATAAATTATGACCCGTTAAATAAATGCAGACTGCTGTCCTGCTTTTTGGATTGAGAATCATCCGGATAAATAACCCAGCAAGCATCAACAAGCACAAAAAGCTATGGTCGTTCGTTCCTCCAGACACTTACCATATTTACCATCATATTAACACTTGTATACCTCAAGCCCACGGTTTCAAGCTTATTACATCATTGGTGTGTATTGTCCCAATCTTCACGAGCCGTGGGATTCCAGATTGATTTCACAGAAACAGTGCACAGGTCAGCATATTTATTTTAGCTACTTTAGTATCAAGCAATATATTCTGTCCCATCAGTTACATCTGTTCCAGATATGTATCTCCTAAAAATCTAACAGAGACCCCAATCAAAGAGTTTAGGGTTTGCCAATTTCCTTGTGAGGACCATGTAATTGGTAGGAAGGTGCCTAACTACAGGAGTTGTTACAAATGGACCACCTAAATGTTCACTTTCCGTCACAGAAAAGCAAAATCCATCAATGAAGCAATTAATCCAGTGACACGCTTGATATGTTAAATTTCTGTTTTTATTGAGAAGTTTTAGGCGCGTTTTTACATGCTTGGTAGTTTATACACAGGTATACGATGGCGTGTCATTAGCTGACTGAAAAAGCGCTAAAGGGGTTTAGACAAACAGCTACCAGTTGAAAGATAGGACTGAGCATACTAATATACTTATTGAGTAGTGATACTTTCTTACTGGTAGATGCTCAGTATCAACGTCCAAAGAATGGTAACTTCCATTCATTTCAAACGGATGTTTTTTTCTTTGTGAACAGCAAAAGAAATTAGCCAGGATAAACTCGTCTGTAGCTTACCCAGATAAAACAACTCATTTAAGCCATTTAGCAAGGTAGTCTCAGCATCCCTCATTCCAAAATACAATTAATGTCAACTATTAGGTCAGCTATTGTGCTATAGCATTCAAGGTGACCCGTAGCGCTTTACATGGAACAAGCTATGTCCACTGTGATGTGTCAGCTGGACGCGACTTTATAGTAGTAAGGTTGAAGACAATAATGTGCTAATTCTCCCTGTGATTCACGAACCAATAGATATAGTGTGGACAAACACACGGAGGCATACACCATATCCAATAGTGGAAAATCCGAATAAAAAGCCCTCGCTTCCGCTTTGTGAATGAACACTGTTCTGGTCACTTCTACAAACGTCACCAAATTCCTCCTTGTTTGATAGGCTTGATCTCTTGGGCAAAGTTAGTTTTCACTGAAATTTTATCCTTTAGACAAATAAAAACCTGTGACGCTTAAGCCCTGTTGAGAATAAACAGCTGTGCACATCTCACGTATCTGCTGAAAGATCCCAACTCGCGGCTTTCCGGTTGGTTAGTGAACCACATATCAGTTTGCTACCATTGGTTACTTAGCACTAGGACCATCTCGCACTACCACCGGGTTAAGCACCGCAAAGATTCGGCCACACTGCACTTGTCCAGTGCTCATTGACGTGCTCCGCGAATGAGAATAATCTACGTAACTTGTGATTTTTTATATTTCGAGAAGAGGATTTTCAAAACAACTACGGGGTCTCTTTGACACGAACAAAATATAAATTTAAAAATTTTAAGACATTGAAAAGCCTAAAAACATGCCATCATGTTCTATTTCATTTAGTTTGTAAAATTCGAGTTGATGGTTAATCTAACACTCCTCACGATTCAACTGAATTTGGAAGTCAGGAATTTTCGCACTTGATCATGTGGATATTACAGCAAATCGAAACTAACGGATGGACTGAGCAAGAATACCTTCTGTAAACATTTTCAAGATGAAACATTCAATGACTGATGAAGTATGTAACGTCTTGCGTTTCATAAAATTTGTGGTTTTGTGAGATGGAAATAAATCTTGTCAACTGTATCTGTCTAGAGGTCAGCCAACAACAGCCGACATAACATGAGATCATTTAACACACTTAAATGTTATTGTAGGAAGCGTATTTATACTTCATTAAATGCTGTAGAACTCGATCAAGTCAGTCTAGGATTTTATTACCTTGCTTATGTGTCATCTCTGTTGTTGTATGAGAGGGCACTCTCTGATAAATTCGTTGACTTTGAATAGTATCAACGGAAAGTAGTTCAACATTTAGAGAGAATATTGCTCAGATGAATCAAGCAAATTTCCCTCCACGAATAGGCTTCACTAGTTAACGATAGTTGGAATGAAAAAAGGAAAAATTGATTGATTGTTTTTTGGCACGTTAGCTGTAGAAATCAGCATTTCGGAATAGTGGGTGTGTCCATAGTTGTCGATGTGTACACGATACGATGTGGGGGAGGGGAGTTAGAAGTTTTTCTCTCACTTTGGTATTTGAGGTTTCCACGCACGGAAATAAAACAACCACGAGCAGAAAGGAAGTTGTGTTCTTTAATTTGGGAAATAATACATATATTGTTTTTACAGTCTTCGTTGTGGCAGCGCTCCCACTTTTCAAAAGCCGACGGTGTCTTAATTGGCGGTCTCTTATTAATTATAAGTTGATTTTTTACTACTTAATTGGCAATATATCTACTATAGCTTTTGCTGTACATTGTGTTCGATGTAATGCCGCCAATATAAAACTTATGTAAGTCGCAGTCTCTACAGTGGTTCACATTTGCGAAGAAACAATTTGGGATAACTATCGATGCTTGGCGAAAACGCGATACTTTTAAAGGGCTTTCAATGAGATAGAATGCATCGAGTCCATTGAAAGTCCATACGATGGATAAAAAGTTCAAATTAAATGTGAACCATAACGTTTGTCCGCAGGAATGTCTGTTCTTCAGCGTAAAATTGTGCGCTCTTAACAGAACTTCTGCCTTACTAGCCCTGAAGTCATAACACAGAAGTATCTTCCAAAGAAACTTATTCCAATCAGACAATGATGGTGACAATAGTTAGCTAGATAGCTACGCTTTGCCTGGAGCTGACCATCTTATAAACTTCTGTACCAGTGGAAGTACCGAAGCGACATGAGGTTCCACACGTTTTCCGCATAATAATAATTATTATATTGTATTATATATTATATATTATATAATATATATATATATTATATTATTATTATATGTTTATAGTTCTATGATTTCGTTCTATAATTATACAGAACGCAACTACTTCTTAATCAATACCAGCTGCTAAATTTGCAAGACTTGTATGTCACACATAGTCCTTAATTTTTAGTAGCGTCTTACTACTTCGATTCCTTTCCAGTGCTTTTACAACTCATTTGATTAGGCCCCTTTGCACCGCTTCCGGTGAATAAAATAGCCCCAGATGGTTTTACCTGATTTATTTGGGATTGTCTTGTTCTATAAAATTCCTCAGACGTTGGCAGGTCAAAAACCCCATGCCCTTTAATGTACTAACATTACTCTTGTTCACGTATGTGGCCATATTTTCTACTGTAACTATTTAAACTTGTATAATAAGTATGACAACATCATATACATACGGAACGTTTCATACAGTTTGATAAAAGAGGCTACTATTTCAATAACACCATTCTAACGAAAAGAATGGTCTCCAGCATGAGTATCCTCTACAAACCAAGCACATCAGCACATTATGAGCGCCATAATGACAATCAAAACCTGTTTTTCAAGTATTTCATTACAATGGAACCGTGGAGACTAAACATTGCTGGCCGGATCTGCTCCGCCTTGTTTATGCCACCCTATTAGAGGAAAATAACGCACGTAAAGGCCAAACAGATTTTGCAAACCATGAAAGTGGAAATCACCCATTTCAACAGAGACTATGTCAGTGTGGTTTTCATTGTGGAAAGGTTCTGTGACATGTGTGAAGTCACTAAATAGCCAGATGTTGAAGAATCCAGGCTGTATTCTTCTTCCGTCCTCTAACTCAGTGCATCCCTGAGTCGCGTATTTTTTACCAGTAAAACTCAACAACTTATTTCAACCTTACCGAATAGCGTAAGCGTGTAATTAACAAGCCATTGGTAAATGTGTAGATAACATGGAAAGTGGGATTAGACAAAGTCTGTGATATCACCCAAGTTTCACCTTTGTGAATGAAAGAAATTGACTGAATGATCGTCAGATCAGCATCTTTTTCTTTGCCTTACAGCTTTACTCATCACAAAGATTTTCGGAACGTGGCTAAGAATACACGGGTACAGAGGTAAAGGTACATCTTGTCTAACCGCCAGTGCTTACGCTCTTCCATGGCTGTTTGAGTAGTAATGCTTAGTCAAATGACAGGTGACGTTTTGGCCNTGCTTAGTCAATGACAGGTGACGTTTTGGCCACGTTGATTTGCATATCACTAATCCAGTTCTAGTTCACCCTTCCAATACTGAGTGCGAAAACTAGTGTTTTATCCCCGCTATTCGTCTTCGATGCAAACGCCCCCAGTGCAGCTGATAGGCACCGGCTACAGCAGTTTTCGCGGATACGGACAATAAACAGAACCGGATCACCACACATCTTACTTTATTGACAGTGTAGTCCTCAAGCGTTGGTGGGTGGCCAATTCTCTTTTAATTCGTTGACAAGCAGCGATTTCCCACATATTATTCCCGCTTACAAGGGACAAGTCCACACTCGACTTATTAATCCGATAAAACATGGCTTATAACATGACGTTCATGTAGGTCCACAACAAACTTGGATCATATCTACAGCCAAACATTTACGTAACAAACTTGACCAAAAATTTAACGCTTTCATTTATCAGTATTCCGAAACACCAGGTATTCTTTTTAGCCACTGCTCACGAGCGTTGAAATGGTGCCTGCAAAACTTCAACCTGAAACGTCTTTTGAATTTCCACATGTTAAATCTTTTAGTATGGGAGACACAAAATTGGCACCCTCAAATAACCTACTTTTTTCTCACATGTGTTCAATTCGCCTTGACCTGTGTTTCACCTAGCGCTGATTCTTCCCAGTCGTCCCCGCAGTCCTGTCATGGTTCTAGTCTTTCCCGTCAACTTTCCGGAATACATTGAAGGCCTTCAAACAACAGAACATACTGATGTGGACAATATAATGTATAGTTTAGATGGGATCTCTATCATGTTTTCTTGAAACTCAACTATTTGAAATTTACGGTCTCTATATACATGACACATCTTTGTACCTTCCATCAATAGTGAAAATTTGAACGACGTCTTCACCAAAACGAAAGCGCACAAACTCAACATATGATCCATTAGTAAATCAGGTATAATAGGCAGTTTAATTTTCTTTATGGTGTCATTCCAAAGAAAGCTATTGAGGCAACAAAATTTCTACAGAAAATATTCTTGGTCTGGACCGTACATCACTACAACAGAAGCAAAATTTAGTCGACTGTTCGTCCGAAGGAGCAAAAGGTTATATCCCCCGACTGTACACAATAGTGACTGGAATATTTTGAAGCAGATCCCATGGGAGATTTCCGTCTGGCATCCTGAAAAGCAGAGTGATCAATAGCGCATTCCCTAAAGCGCATAAATTTATAAAGTTTTACTTACAGGCTGAATGACTGTGGAATTGTTGACTATGTTCTAAGTTGTTGTACTGATATCACTTGCGTGGACGTTAGCTCGTACATGGTTATTAGTCGTCCCCTTGCCGCGAGAAGTGAGCTGGAAGACAAACTACCGAATTCTGTCATCGCTTTTTGTGTGTACTCATTGATACTGGTGAGCGGTTTGACCGATAGGAGAGGGAAGCATCATTCAGTTTTTTTGGGATGCGGCTTGAAAAGTCTGACCCAAATGCGTAAAATTTCGGTCGACGCCACTCGCACTCCTTTCGAGTCTCACACAGAGAACTCCAGAACTACTCACAAAAAGTATGACTCAGGTTGCTACCGTTCTTTAGAACCCTGTGTTCGAAGGAGCTTTGTGCTGCCTTTGAGCTATTGTAACCTATTTCCATGAATTAATCCGTTTGATTTTGTGAAACATTAAAACTCGTATCTCATCCTCCTTATTACACTTGTACCCATGGGTGCATCTAATCAAAAAGGTGATTTATGGTCAATTTCACATATTTTTTTCAATTATACTCCAAGTTGCGACACCACAAAATATGTCGGTATGTTGCCCCGGTTTTTACTATGTCAACGCACAGAACTGGCATACTGCTAGGTTGTGAAGTTGAGTCTTCGGGACTACATTTATTAACGCGTGGTAAGCAGTGGCGTCACACTTTTCCCCACTATACCTAACAGGTAGCTCTGGACGCATTTTGCCGTCTTCAAAAATCCCTCACCAACCAACGCTCACTTTATACGTCCTCTCGAAATGTAACCGTTCATTTGCCGTCAATTTGTGATCTACAAGCTATTTCACCTTCTAATAAACCTCGCCATTCACTACATAAATAATACACTTAATCTTTTCGGATGAAATGGACGTCGAAGAATAGCTTAAACCATTTTATATTCTAACTCCCATGAAGTTCTTGTAACTCTTGCATAAAATTTTCATGTCCCAAAAATCCTACTTGACTACACGTAACTTAGCCTGCCTGTTATGCTCATTAATTCAGAATGCTTGTCTTTTCCTAGTGATATTATAGTCATTTCGGGGTGTTGGCTCTTGTTTTTTATTACCCCAGTTCTCTAAAATCCAAGTTTTATTGTAAACTGGCGCACGTAGACTTTTAACTTATACGACATGCCAAACAATGCAGTATTTCCTCCAGTATTGTCCCGGTATGATTTAGTGTCACCGCCCCGATGTGCAAGCCATAAGGCACGGTATCGCAAATCCAAAAAATGACTTTAGCTTTTCTGCCTGATTTCGAACAGGCTCAGTTTGAAAGTCATAAGAAATCAAAATCACACCGAAAGATTAACCGTTGGCCTATACATAGGGATTACATTTTTTATTGGGACGGATGAAAAACACCTCCAGTCATAGTCATTTCCAGGTGAGGACTACTCGGTAGTGTAGTGTACTCGCTTTCTAAACACGCAGAGCATACTACCCACGAAAAATACTTTCTAGTAATCTCTGCAAACGTTTTGATGAATACATCTTGTCTAGACATAAAATACTGCTCATATGGTTGCTGAACGCTGTTCGAAGCGGGCGGCCTAGTACAGTACATTCAGTTGAAAGAAACCTTAATAAACGGTAGTGCTTGTCCATTTCATACCTTATATGATGCCCAGGTGATTTCAGAAACCATGGTGTAACATCTTTATGTTCTACGAACTTTGTTGTGGAGATTCGGAACCTGTGGTGCTCCATCAAGAGTCAGCCTGGGACATTCAGGAATACTATTGCAATCCTGCAATTTATTGCCATCATCCACCACAATCCCTTGAGTCTCGCAATATAATTACTCGATTTGATGACAGTACCAGAATACGAAAAGTTTTGGTTGAATCTATGCAATTATGTAAACGTTTGTGTATTATCATCGTTCGCTAACCAACCTTTTGTCAAAGTCCCGACAAACGGTGAAATAAGCGACTTGTCTCTAGGTTGCCTGTGATGAGGTTTGTTTTTAAAGATAGCTCCACTTGTTACCCATTTACAAATGTATGATCTCGAGGGCGCAAATTTTGTGTCATCTTGCAGTTGATGTCTTTACACGGACGTCTTTCAGTAACCTTGATCTGCCTATCTGGTCATCGGATACGATTGCGATGACTTCAATCAGGCGCGCAAGACGTGACCGCGACATTAGATAGAGAAATATGCGGGTACAATAAAGTTGCATGATCCATAAATGAAAACTCTGCAACTAATTTCTGCATACAGATAAAATTTCCACAATGAAAGGGAGTTTAAGCTCCGCTAAGTGAACAACGCAGGGAGCACCTTCAACAACAAATGAAACGCAGTTTGACAGGAACAGCTTAGCCGCCACTTGTCTTCACAGGTAAAAAACTGAGATTCGAAATCAATAGTTCCCCTTTATACTTCCAGTCATTTTGCATTTATTTATGCAAAACATTCACTTGTCTGTCCATTTTTGAGGACATGATGACCGTGCCTGTCAAAACAATAAACCTACCTCTTTCGCTTGAGCGGCCACACAGCGCTACCTTTCGCCTCATTAATAATCCGTATTACCCAGTGTCAGTCAGTCACGCATACAGAAACAAATGGATCTACCTCTACTCTCGACATTAATCTGGACAAGCGATGAAGACAGTATTAATTTTACCGTAATCTTTCAACCAAACTAATCATAGCCAATGGAATTAAATGGACCTGAAATTGAATTGCTCTGCAGAAGTAGGATAACTCAAACTACATTACTTCAATATGACTTCGGAGAATGTACTCGTGCATTTTGAATATCCGGCTCTAGGAGACAGTACATTATCTTGTGCTTATCAGTGGTATCTCACTATGGATCAAGGCTACCGAAACAATCTAGAGTAAGGGTGTACGGTGCGGTCAAGCGATACCAGATTATCCCAAATTACTGTAGTGGAAATGTTTCCTTTATTGTTACCCGCCATTAGCTCCGACCGAAGCAATGTTGAATAAGCGATCTTACATATTTTATGGCTTGCATCATGTCAAATTTTGTTACCGAACGAATTTCAGCCCTGACATTTTGGTTTCTTAATCCAAAGCATTATTTTTCAGCATCTTGAAACAATGATTTAAATGTTTATTCAGCAAATCAAAAGTGCTGCTCCAAATATGCTGCCTTTTATTTTATGATGCATTCTGATTATTTCCGAATCAAGCTGTGTCAAAGAGTTAACGAGCCGTGTGTTTATTCAAAATTTTTCGGATTGATGTGAGCCAGGCTAGCAATTGAATGCGTACTGGTGTTTTTTTCATTTAAGGATTTGTAAATTAGAAAACAAACTCTGTCGCCCATCCCAGGTTCAGTTTCGAAAGGGAGGTTAACTTGTGCAGCAACTGTCAAGACACCTTCCGATAAGTTGCACTTTAGGAATTAAATCAGAGTTGGTTGTATCGTTATCCGGTCATCAGTTAGCTTTATAACATTTTAGTGGTTTAGCTAGCTTTGATATCGTCATGAATTTTTCAGTTGGAACATGAAAAATCAATAGGTACTTCATGAAGCCAGCCTTGGGTTTGCCAACTTTGGTTGGAACGACGTGTTGATTTAGTGGAATATACACACCACATCACCTTGTGACCAGGTGGACGTCCTTTTTGGAAGTCCATCACCGAAAGCCCTCATTGTATGGGTTTTACAAAGCTAATTTCCATGAGAGTGCCAAACTTCACGAAGCACTGCTCCAAGTCGCACGAGTGTTGTAAGGTGCCCACAAAAACAGTGCTTAGCATTGAATTCTCTCTTCGGGCGTACTGTGGTAGTTAATACAAAGGGATCAGTGGTCGCTTACCCGCTTGAGGTTTTTTCTTCATGAATAAACGTCCAGATTGGTAGTAATTAGAGGTTTAGGAACATCTATGGAGAGTCTTTTTTTGATGTCATCAGATAGACCTAGTCCACCCTTTTTATTTTGGACACATGAAGAAGTGAATGAATGCGGTATCCTCAATTTTGTTTCAATGAGATATGAGGAGACCTTTGAAAAGGAATAAAGGATATTACAAACAAGCAAGTGTATTTATTGTTGCTTGGTTATATTTCCAGTTTGCAGACGTGTGTTTATCTTCACAAAATTCTGATTTGGCATTAATGTGCAAACTAAAAAAGACGGAGATTCGGGGACTTAGCGTGAGAGATGGGTTACACAAGAACGAGAAACGTAATGAGTCATCCAGTAGTTTTCAACAATGTTTTAGCAGTTCCACAAGAATTACTGTTAAGGTCACCCGAGAACCGTAAGAATAGGCCATTTTTTCACTGATTTTAGACACAGATGGCTACATAACATTAGTGTTACTAACTTCAGTTCAGAATACCCGCATCCGCCCCGGCAGTCTTCATTCTGCCATGTTGACTCAGTAGCTTTAACCCTTATGTAATCCACCAGATCATCTGCACGTGCGGTATGAACAAAAAAATTTACCAGCAAATAAAGACACCGAAACAATTTTCTGTAATCCTATTTGTACACACTCCTGAATGCTTCCTGAAACGAGAAAATGTTCATTTTTTTCGACACGGTCGCTTGAATTGCGAACTATCATTATTGGCTTTTTTCTGTCGCTTGAGTTGGGTAGTTCGGTTGCAAACTCCTCGCCACTGTTTGGGGTGACATCATCAGTGTGCTGCCAGAGTAGATGCGTTGGACATGATATTTCTGACGTCATTACAACCTGAGTTACCAGGCTATGGTTATTATAGTTATTATTCAAAAAATTACAGCACATTGATTTTGATCCACAATGCACTAAATTACGATTGAACCAGGTAAAGGCATAAGCTGTTTGTTGCTTGTATATGTAGGATGGGCCAGTGTAAAGGCTCAATCCAACAAACACAATCGAGTGTGTCACATTTACAATCATACAAATATACACGTTTATCAGCACTATCTAATTTTTTCATGGTTGGCTACATCTGATTGCTTTTTCTGGGAACTTATTCCTCGAAGATAGCACTTGGTGAGAAGATTTATATCTATCGGCACTCCAAAATTGTGTCAGAGCTGACAGCGAGATGAATGTCAAAAGAGAGCATAACGGCCGTTGTCCAACCTAATCTAAACAAAAAGTTCCGATTGCCTATCCATTTTATCGTCCCAAATTCACCTCGTAATTATTGTAGCTGTTAATTTAAGTGATCACTCGTTATTTTGTACAAAATAACGATACCCAAATGTGTGTTAGGTTTTCTTCGACAAAATCAATCTTTTTTATTTTTTAACGCATTCTTGACACTTGAAGGAGAACACAAAGCGGACATTCAACGCAGGTTTCTAGTATGCCTACTCGGGAATTTAGAGATTAAGCAAGTTCCGGATATCCCCGTGGTTCTTTGCGTTGCCAAATGCATCGAATGCAACTATTAAAAGAATTTCAAATTCAGGTCTAGAAAACTTGTGGATAAAATACTTAAACTCAAGTGGTATAAAGGATTACTCAAGAAAAGCTCTTTCATCTAAATCGTCTGTAATATTTAGAGCTTTCAAAAGAAACTAAGTGGATTTCACTGCCACTTATATTTTAGTATCACCATTCGATCAAATTTCAAATTACCTATATAGGGACAGAAAGTTAGACTTTTCAAAAATAACCTAAAGATCCCGTTAGACTAGAGGGTTCACTGACAATGACCGGCGTGACGCGTCTGCCAAACTTGAAAGAATTTAAGTTAGTTAGTCACTCGCTTACCTAAGAACTAACCCGTTGATTCTGAATTTTTGTGGTCCAGCTTCAGAAACAGTTTTGCGGATCTTGACAGCTTTAGACAGTCAACCATGGCAACAAATATTTCGACCATAATTTATTGTGATTGTCTCACAATAGGCTAACGCATCTTTGTAGCTGGCCATTAAAACACCGTTTTGCTGGCTTTGTTCAATGTAGCTGTTTCGCTGTACATGATAATTTAGTCTGTTGATCTTTCATTACGCTATATGACTCTACTCCAGAAACCCACCAGAGATCAGCCAGTAGCTGAGTTTGCGTGCTTAAGTTTTTGCGAAATTATTGCACCCTTCCAGTGGTATGTGGGTTCGCGGTTCGCCGTACGGAATCCACCGACCACTGTTCTATGGTGGGTGCATGGCGTTTATTTTCAGTTCCCCCTAGAGAGCGTCTGGAACTGATCGCATATTGGGGGTATCCCAAAACTGTTGAGCTTCTGAGTTAGATAAAGAGTTACCGGACAGATTAGGCAAATAGAACAGCTTACTGTCATTAGGCCGTTGCAGTTAAAACTTTCTACCCGCCGTATTAACAAAGACAATTTCAGTAAATTTTCCTGCCCAGATGGTTGTATGGCAAAAATCTTGAAGCAGCCAACAACCTTGTCCTGAATCATAGCAGATGAGTTCACAACAGGGACATTTTTCGGCTTATGCAGATTACCCCAGAAGTGCCCATGGCTGTCTGTACAATAGCCGCTTAGGTCGTGATCACATTAAGTCAAAACTTGATGCTTTTAAGAGGCAGATAAATTGAAGAACGCATATCTTCTGGTACTTTATTACCTCGTCCGTTAAATTAAACAAGACTCGCGCAACTAGAAAAGCAATGACTACGTCTGTGAATCGGTAGAAAATCTACATTTTTGTAGTTGTTTTTGTTCACGAGTAGGGAGGACACTAACAACCAAATTGAGGACCTGTGAATGTGGTTTTTGTGAATATTTTCAAAACAGAGACGGAACAGCAGTACACTGCAAGTAGTAAAATAAATAGAAACAGTTCTGACTACACCTTTGTGTGCACACCCCTGACAAACATGTGAGCAATTGTGAAGGCAAGCGAAAGTTACATAAGATCGTTTCTGCTTAGCATGATGACGATCGCAAGTGAGTTGTGACGGTATGCTTCAAACAGGCGAGACTATTAAGTCATTAGGTCATTGCGCTACTGTAGACTGAATCAATGAAAATACTGATGGTCAAAAAATTTAGTTTTGCAACGTAGTCGCCCCTTGTCATCCACTACCCTCTCAGTTTCGGGCGGTTTAACTGCTGTGACGTCAATTAAAAAGCTCGTGGTAAGTTAGTTTGCAGAATTTACCTACAGCTCTTAAATCTTGATTTTTGACAGTCTATTACCCAACCTTTCCTTCAATTAAATTGGTTGACCGTAAAAGATCCCCGTGGACCTGCCGTGCGGTGTGTAATGGGGCTTTCTAGAAATAAGAAATTTTATATATTTCAAGAGGTTCCTACTAGTTGCAAACTCCCTGTCCTAGTTTGGTCTCCTCGAGTAATTTGGTTAAACACAGTTTTGGTAGTATTTCGGAAATTTCTCATTTTTGAATGATGCCCCGAACCACAAGAGTGCAGGACGGAAAATCGCTACTTTCGGAACGTTTGTTTTGTAGCAAGTTGCATACTGTAGGCTACGAATACCTTAAGTCGTCTGTTATACACAAGCCGTAAGCTATTTGCTGTAAACCACAATAATTCGGTAACATTTGTAGTTTTTTCAAGCGTTAATCTTATTCCCGTCAGTTTTTGGATGCGGTGGAATGCGTGATGGGGCCTGTTGCTCACAAATTATGGAAACTGTTTATTCAAATTTACTAACTCATTGCTCACCAAGCTTGTCCTAAGATATAAGACAATTTTCCACATTATTGGTGGATGAGAGGCTAAATGCTCGTCGCACGGGAACACGGCAAACTGTGTAGTATGCGTTCACCGTATCCTCAACTCTGATTCTCCTTTCTATCTTGGAAAGCCATCTCATGAAACTATTTTGTCAACTGACCCATAAATAAGCTTTCGATCCACATTAATTGCGGAAGATAGTTCAGTCTTCCTGAACTGATAAAATAAGATAACAATGAGTATGATCAACGGTGGGTTATCGGAGACGGAACATGTCTAGACCATCACAATCCCAGTCGCATATCTTATCACACAGACACAGGTATATCATTCGGAGATTTTTGATCGTAGCTATACAGTCGTGTGCTCTAACAGGACTTGACGAAACAACCTTTTCCAGGGACATGCATAGATCACACTACATAACGGTAAACGAAAATCCAGACTAAATGCACTACTCATAATAATTCTGAACATCATAAACAAGAGATTTGTTTGGAACAGGTTGAACTCCACCCCTTCCGCAAAAACCGGATAGGGCGGAAATGTATTTCCCTAAACAAAAGTTCGTCATCAACACTGAATATATCTAAAGAAGTTAGAATTAGATCCTGTCTTTGGAGTTTAGGACATGGCTTTCTAAATCACTTTATGCCTGGATGAGTTCATTATGAGTTCACCATAAGTAGAATGAAAATTAACACGTGACACTTTACTCTGTAGCAAGTTAATGAGCGTGGGTCGTTCGCTCCGAATGTAAATTCTTCCGAAAAATCATGAATAAAATGATGTTCATTCTTTATTTTCTCGAAACCTACTAAAAACATCTACGCGACTAGTATGGCCTCAAAATTAACAGATTCAAAATAAACAACAAGCAGATTAATTGTCTTAAAATAAACCTAGAAAGGTCCGTTCGGAATCGGACTGTCGACTGGTTAGGGAATGACGGTAATCGGTTAAATTCACTTTGACACGTCGCTGCGCAAAATTATCCCTCATGTAGCACAAGGAGCAAAACCAGGGTGTCATTGTAAACCATATTTTGACAATTTCTGGATGAGTGATTTACTCCGTTATTGGAGTCATCTCCTCCTAATCACACTGAATCATAATGGTCGGTTTGCTCCTTCACTGGAGATGGCAAGCCATCTCTAGGTTTGCTCTACTAACTTACATCTCGGATAACCTGGTAACCTGTTCACTTGGCCTGATAAAGCTCTTGTTATCAAAAGAAAATCTGTCCAGCCATAAACCCATCGACTGTATTGCAAATTCTTCCGGAACGAGACTGGAGTGTTTCACCGTTTACACTGTAGGTTCACATGTGTTCCATATGTTTGTGCACTACCGTGTGTCGGTACAACTTTTTTAAGAGGCCAACCAAACTCAGAATTTTTCACTTAATTTATCCATGTAGAAACCTGTTCTTTTTCGCTTCGCATTCAAGCCAAGCCTTATGAACTTCCGACTCAATGTTATTCACAGAAAATTTGTTAGTGTAAGATCCAAATCTGATCCTCTCCAGTGACTCTCTATCCCGGAAATCTAATTCAGGAATATTCCTTTCAATGCATTGTTTTTCGCACCTACTGACTATCAGGAAGAACCTGCCGTAATTATAAGAAACGCGAAATTATGACATACTCACAAGTGACCCCCAATTTGTGGCGGAAACCCGAGTAATAACTTGGAGTTAGATGATTGTTTCTCATTTTAATAGAGATTCTCAGGGAGGGTTTTCCTTGCTACGCAGATATGCATTTGATCAGTTACGTCAATTATCGTTGTAAAGCTGCTTGCCTCATCTTTCAGATGGAAGGACAAACGGTTACCTCTGGAAAGACAACTATACAACCCAATTATTTCTTGTCCGTGTGTGATTTTTTTGCTTGATACGAATTTTTCATAGCAGCATACTCCTTTCATTTATAGTTCCAAACTTGACATGAACGCACACTGTCGTTAACCTGGTGATTTGAAGGACAGAAAGACTCCCTTGTTTACATCTCCACTTTATGAACTGCAGATAGCCTGATGTTGTGGGTCAGAACAGCTGGATTTTTAGTAACACTGCTCATTGGGCCCTAACGGTGCATTGTTACATTGTACTCAGCGCTGAGCTGAGCTGAAATCTTACAATTTGTCGCAGTGTATCCAAGCCACGTAACCACTCATACATGTGCTAAGTTTATTTACCAAGCTCGGTCAGTATGCAGTTTGCCAAACCAATGGCTAATCTTGACTTTTGGCTATTTGCGGCTGACCGGAAAACAAATTCCAGAATGACACATGTTCACTTTTTCGTTTGACCGAAAAGAAATTGGCTCCATAAGAAGCAGCTTATATGTAAACTGTCAGTTTTCTCCAGTTATATCTGCCAGTCGTTGATATTACTCAAATTCTGAGAACAGAAATGATTCATTGTACGGAGGAGCCCCTTATTCATATGGAGTTCACTGGGAAACGCTGCATAACGGAACCAGTGCTCTGGAGGTGCCTTCTTTTGATAGCTTTGGAATTCATGTCCCCGGGGTGGGGTGGGGGCACAGTTGTCAGTGGTGTATGCTGGATGCAGCTTCGCAAAAGTTAAACCTTGGTGGTGTCGTAAAAAATTACCTCCGTTTCAGTCTGACTTCCTTCGAGGGTATCTAATGTTTAAATATCATATGCAGTGTTGTGTTCTTGAACTGGTCGGCTGGACAAGGTTCTGCTTAACTTTCCACCAAACAGGCCCCATAGTAGGGAGTGAAAATCGAACCGAACGGAAGCTGCGCGTGTAAACGGATAACAAATAGATAAGAAACACAACCACCATCAGTATATATCACACAAGGTCATCGGCTGGTGTGATACAACCGGTAGAGGTTAAAGAAGGTGAATAAACACACACACAAGCTGTCTACAGGATGGATGCGGTTAGCCTACCCCAAATAATCTTGGCACTCCCTACTTGGAAAAATCTCAACGGAACTTGATATGTGCTGACGGATCAGCACATGAAGTTGGCGACCATTGACTTTGTCTTGGTTGGTTAGGTGTCCACCATTAACATCTAACATTTGAACTGCACGGTTGGCGTCGCACGTCCGTTTGATTCTCTTGAGCTCACCCAAAATCTGAGACTTTCTGATGTTCCCGTTCTTATAGCTCCTACCAACGCCCCTTTTTTATCAGTAAACAACAAGTTTCACTGTTGTGTCGAAATACTGGTAGCCTGAAAATGCTACAGGTTATTCTCGCCTAACCTTTTAACTTCCGTTGCTGTCAATCAAGTCTCTGCAGTCAGTACCCGTGCATAAAATTCTGAAACGCGTTCGCTGTCTGTCGCGCTGTGGAAACATAAATTCCTGTTGTTAAAGCCATCAACCCTTATGCTGGTGAACCTGAAATCAGGGGGTTGAGTGAACCATCCGAATAGCGGTTCACCCCGCGTTCAAACAGCAAAATAACTAGACAGTATGCATACTTTCTAATCACACGCGGTCGGGAGAAAACGGAACCTGATGAAGGTCCGCAACAGTTAGTAGTGTGACCAATCGCCTTGCAGTTGACGACTTCTGGTCCATTTTTATCGAAATGACGCCCTTTGCACAGCGTGCGGGGCCGGGCACGAGGAAACGACGAATAAAATTTTGATGAAATGTAATAATAAACACCTTATCTTACAACCAATGAAACACGTCTCACACAGCTTTTCCTTGCGCTGGAAATTCCAGCGAACTTCCAAATACCAAGAATAACTCGAATCTTCGAAAGCTGTTCAACTTCCTAGAACCAAGGTTGAGTTACAGCGCATAATTGGATGCAAGCTCAACAGTTTTAACCTGAAAGACTGACTGTCAAAAACCAATATCAAGAACAGCACTGCAGTTCATTGTAGATAATTCTTACACAGGAATCTTTACAGTTTCGGCTGTTCCATGGCCAAATACGTGGCAACTTAGAGGCAGGGAGTGTGGTGTTTTGCACCTTTTTTTTGATTCCAATAAAACACTACGTATTTCGTCAATTGCACAATAGTTTTTTGTCTGAATACGAAAAACTACAAACACGCGCACTTGTACAATTTCACGCAATACAAACGTGGTCACGTGCTTCAATTCTCTCTTCTAATTTCCCTCGCGCTTGCAGCGACCATTCGCGAGTCTCATTTGCTAACTCTGGTATCAAAACATTTCAGACTACTTTTGGAATCCACTATATGTGGGAACTGTTCAGAAGAAAACCCCTGGACCACCATAGATGGATTATTATTTATTCGCTGACCTTGGCCAACGACGAACTATTTTAATGAAAACAGTTATTAGTTAGTCTGTTCCATTCGACCTCTTTATTATTGTATACCCAATCTAGCGTTGTTATTTTTATTCCTTTGCCACATTTTCCTGGTAAAGTAACTTGTTGGGTAGCCAGACCACTACAGGAGCTACACCATTCATATGCCTGATATTGAGAAAAGCTGAAGGGGAAGTGTGCACACTTGAAAGAAGGGAATTACTATCGCTTGGGCAGTAGTGAGGCTAGGTTTCATTATAAGGATTAATCTCAGAGCCTTTGTATTCTTAACTGATCATTGATAACCCATATTAGAAGCCAGCAGGGCGGCGGTTCAGCGGTCTTATTTAGCACTTCGAGCTTAAGAGTAATCCACCGAGTGGGTGAAGGGACACTTAGATATATTCTAGAGGTATTCTTTTGTTTCCCCATGAAAACCTCAATAGAACATCATCTGAATACTTGTACGAAACTCAGAAGCAGTAGATTCTACGCTTTGCGGTAATGGTCATTGATGCTTGCCTGAGCGTACCTGATTTTGTTTCGCATTCTGTACGGAACTTCATTACGGTCTTAGAGAATTCGACGCTGGTGTGACTCTTGTTGTTTCATCCTGAAGAGTCTTTTTGAGTAACTTGTGTGCCACAAAAATGAAGACAACTTTCGATCCCCCATAGCTGAAGCCAGAAAGATAAACAAAAACTACAGTAAGGATCACAGTCCGGGATTGAGTAAAGCTTAGCTATAAAAGGCATTTTCTAATTTTTGGCAGTAACGTCACTTGGCAACGAAGTTATACTAAATATTGTTGGCTCTTTGTGAATAACTACTACACACTGAATATGACTCGATCTTTTCCGAAACAACGGGATTGGTCCCGGTTACAGAACTCTTTCTCATAAAAAATCAAATCTACCATTCTGGGACCAAATATTTCCTTTTTTTAATAATGGATATCTTCTCAATTATCGTTTTTCTCATCTACTAGTATCAAATTAGGTAGTTTGATCTCTTTGTCTGTGGAAGAAAGTGTGGTTCGGGCACCACGTCAATCAACAAGCAAAAGATAGTTGACATTAATTTGCTTAAACCTAAACTTGAGAGGTGAGTTGATACGTCTGTTGCAACTTGGTAGAGTCGAAAAGCTTAATCACTGGACTAGTATGGGTACACAGTAAAACAAATACCACTACCGGTTGAGCTAAAGCGGGCTGACTTCGCAAATCACAACGTAGAAAGACGGTAAAAGCGCTCATTTAATTGAGCTGCCTAGGTTGCTGGAAAAGCGCGTTTCAACAGCCAATAGGATACATTTTGTGACTGCAAACTCTAACGCAAAGCTTTTTTCGAATGCTATACCCATCGATAACCTTCTGACAGTCATCATACGGCACCCACGTTTTTATTTGAAGGATATGGCTCTTGTGCAGGTCATCTTGAAGAACACGATATAAAATCATGCAAAATTCTCCCTGGTATGAGAAGCCGTACGTTTTGAGGACCAGCAAGATGCATTTTGGATGTATGAAACCCAAACATACGGATCAACAGTGCAAAGTTTTGACGAAGTTCACTGAAAATACTTATGCGTCGCAGCAATGCGATTAGTTACGTGGTAATAGTGAGCAGTTAAGTGTCGCATTAAATAGTTCGACGGTTACACTAAGTTTTGCACTCAAAAAAGCAAAGGTGAACCCATAGCTTTATCGATAATCGGTCTGACACGCTTTCTGTATTGCACAAAACTACAGATATTTTAGGCTTCCAGAAATATGATGAAGAACTAGAAGTGAGCAGATACACCGGGAAAAGTTAATTCAAGACCAAGGAATTCTCCCTCTTCACGCCCTCTTACACAATAGCTTGGTTTTGGTTAACAAAGTCTATTCACTTAATTCGTTGACTTACCCTCCGATGTTCGTCACTAGTAGTATCTCAGAAAGTTATAAATGATAAATGTTTTCCCCTTTGGGAGCCAAAGAGCAGTAGAGCGCGTTATCATGACATGGAAGATGATAGGTTGCGCACTAAGTATTGTTAACTGCTTAAATGTCATGTGGAAATAAATCGCGTCAGCAATAAATTCTTCTCACAAGGATGTGGCACTTTAGTTCGTTCCGCATCATTCGGTCCTCAGTTCGAACCAACTAGACAAAGTAAGGATTATTTTTCACTGTGTTCCTACGTTCCGTTACGAAGAGGCTGGACCTTACCCTGGTGTGACGGCTTACGTACCTTGGCGACTTAGTGAGCTATACTGAGGATTGTCCGCGCGACACTCAGTCTCCCAAAACTCAATGGTTAAAGGTCAGACCGCCACAGTTTCTTGGCCCTCCAGTTTGTTGTATGGAACATATGTGGTGACGTGTTACGTGAAAATGGTATTGTGCTTGAATTTTCCGCCAAACATCACTGTCTTGCGATCAGACTTTGAGTCAAATGTTTTGGTTGAGAACTGTAATCGTCCTCGTGTCTAGAGGTTGGCGTTCTCTCCGTATGTCAAAACATATTAAACCATAAACTGCACCTATACAAACAAATTAACGTCAAATTAGCCGTCATGTGGTGTCATCAGTCGAGGTGCTTTACTCGCTGTATACAGCAGTGCGGGTAAGCAAAGACAAGCTACTGCTGATGCCACCCTCTCTTTTTCCCGAACGTTTTCTTCTCCCTCTCCCCACGTCATCAATGCCTCTATCCTTGCAGGCCCAGCACTTGGGACTGATGACTCCGTTTGTTCCGCGACGGTTCTGCCAGCAACAGCTGCGAGTCATTTGGCGCCGACATCCCCAGGCATCTCAAAATCAATATTCAGGCCTCGACGCACAGCCTATCGGGCCGCCTTCAATCTGAAGCAAGCAAGTCAACAAATTTATCTTGCTCTCACACGTGGCACTGATGTGTTCTCTTCATCGGAAACAAGAATTCAAGAAGTATGTACAGTGTTTGACCCAACCGCGCTATTACTCTTCACTTGTTTGCCCCTACGCAGCTCTGATGAGCCACAAGCTGTTGCAGCAGAATGTGCATAAAGTCACCGGACAGAAAGATTCTTACTTGGCTAGTGGTCTCTGTGCGATTCGTATGGCAACGTCTATGAGGGAGTCTGACAATGGAGAAGTTGACTGATGTCTGTTTGTCATGTCTACTAACTCACCAACTGACTGTAGCTCTGACACCATCGAAGACAATTTTTATTACACCAAGAATGCCCCGTTGCGGCAAGCCAAAATCTCAGATATTTTTTGTGGTTGGCGGACACACGAATTTACATGGGCAGGCTGAGTGCATCTAAGACTCAATTAGGTGGTCAACAAGGACTGGATTCCATACGTAAGCATAGTGGTGAACAAGTGCTTCGGCTATGTGCTGACCGTTTTTATGTGGTACAAACTCCAGAAATAACTAGATCGCCTGTTAACATGGTGTCCTCCAACGGCATGCCGGCCACAAACTCAAATCGACCACATTGCTATCAGTTACCGATGGCGCGGATCAATAACTAACTACCGGTGAATTTGGAACATATTCGTGGATTCCGACCACGCGCTCGTTCGGAGTAGCTTCTCCTTCGTTTTCCATGGCCGCGTAAGTTATGACAATTTCACCTGGCATTTGAAAAACTTGCAGATTCAGATGTTAGACGAACTTACCAGAATCGTCCTCTAGAGTTTGTTCTAAATGTTTCAGTATCAGATTTAAATTCATGCTGGGAAGAGATCGCCACCAATCTGCACAGTTCTAAGTGTTATGCTTGTGACACGACGTTACTAGGTTCACTTGAGCACTGGACGAACAGGAGCACCGCTCAAATCCCGAAGAAATATCCCAGCCGGTCCTGAACATAAATTAATGCGGAGAATCATCAGACTTCAAATGAAGTTAAGCGTGAATACCAATCGTAAAGCCTGGTGGAAACAGAAAGCAAAGAAAATAGAAGAGGCCCGGAAAGCCGATAGTGCCCGGAGATTATTTCACTTGATCCAGGTGGCCGGTTCCCGGAAAACTTATGGGAGCGAAACCACCAAGGATCAGGAGCATGTAAACACACTGAATAAAGAAGAGCGCCTCAAAAGGTGGGCCGAGTATTTCGAACAGCAGTTACTGTGGCTACCACCCAGCATTCATCTGAAGCCCACAGTTGACGTAGAACCCTGGACGGTGAACGAGGGACCACTCGCGGCACCGGAGTTTAGTGACATCATTTGTTCTCGCAAACGCCACCGAGATTCTGGCCCGGATGACCTTCATTCATAATGCTCAAAGATCGGAATAAAGTCCTCAGTTAACGCTCGTCTGGTCTGCTTACCAGCATGTGGTGAACACTGACTCTATTCTAT
>NW_008751818.1:0-204 GCF_000715545.1 Opisthorchis viverrini
TATCCTTCTCCGCATCAGAACTGCAGTGCAATAAGCAGGTAGGATGGTTGACAAAAACCTCCTGGGAGCTGTCAGTGTGTGTTTACACTCGGGAGGATTAATCATTCATCATAATCATCATCATCATCATCAAAGACAGCAACATCAGTGTTGGCACTGATGCTTCACTGCCGTACAACCATAAGGTCCATCTAGTTTATATAT
>NW_008751818.1:4877-106921 GCF_000715545.1 Opisthorchis viverrini
TATATATATATATATATATATATATATATATATATATATATGCAGCTGGGACACGATTCAGCGATTAGATGAAGGTTCCCCCTAACAGAACCCTACATCTACCCCACTGCCTCTCGGGTCAAACTTTTGAGTCTAAGGCTCATAGTGCAGTACCTCAACAAACCTCCCTTCGGCCTGTGAATCTCTGATCTATCATTCACCCTAACAGCTCCTTATTCGACGTTCCTTCTCACATGTCCATCAACCAAGTCTTTCCGATTCATTTAGCTGTATTTAGACTTCTGTCCGTAAAACGAACCAAAGCAAGTCCTTTTTAAGTTCATGAAACCTGTTTCAGGTGTTCTTTTTCGCTTTCCTCCCGGAACACTCCGGTTACTGCAAGGCCATTCAGTCGATCACCTGCAAAATCCCTGTGGCCCAGCGTTATCGAGACAAGTTGGCTGAAAAACATCCTTAACGTAGCAGGTACAATGATACTGATTACTAGTTGAATAACTGTTTTTAAAAAAGTGAAGGGAGCCATGCCCACAGTTTTTGAACCGTCTGCCCGAGGTACAGATATCTTCGTGATCAGCAGCTCATTAATTTTAGGAAGAATATATACCGACAACAAACGACTTTGATGACACGCGCAAACGCCTCAGATCCTGGGTACTGAAGAGTCTAAAGATTGACAGAGAGAACTGGTGGATAGCAAAAGTCTCCAAAAAAGCAGAAAGCTTTTGTTGCGCGAAAGAGTCGAACTATCCGAATTAACCTGGTCAAATGGTCCGTGAAAGGTAGGTGCTAGTGAAACGTCATTCGAAAACGATGGGACCCCAATCTATTCACAAAAATATTGCCTTGAACGATGAACTGAAAACTTTGGCTTCATCATCTCAACCTCTGGAAGAACTGTTTGTATCCTAATGCAGCGTTGACACCAGCCCCCCCCCCATCAATGGTGTGCAATTCTGTAGCTTCAGTCCAACAAACCGTTTGTTGCAGATGGTTTGCTCTCTGCACTCTTCAAAAAAGCTGGCGAGTTCCTGTGGCTAACCTGGCGAATTCACTGTAGGACAAAGAGAGAATACTGGTAGAATGCAGCGACTCGACGGTGATTTCCATATTCTAGAGGAGAAAACGTGGCTACAGCCTCCTGCCATTCACAATAAACTTTTCTGCCTACCACTGGAACCTCGTGTATCCGAATGCCCCCGGGGGCGTTGGCTGACAGACAGGGTATGCTGACGATATCTGATCATACACACTTAAAATGCAGGCTATTTTAAATGTTCAATCGTTTTACACTTGCAGTGTCATCACAATTCTGGATGCAGATGTGGTAGGTAAGTGCATTCATCTCGGCAACTACATAAGTCCTGGTAGACTGGCAAAAGCTGAGATCACCCCCGAACTTAGAACGCCAGGGCAGTGCTCACCAACCTCCGACATTTGTGAAGTGGCGTCAGTTGGACTGTCAAGGGTAAATTGGTGCAGTGGCGATTCTAAATCAAAGCTGCTGCCTTCACTACGTACTTCTCCCACTCTCTACCGGACCATCACCACCTACGCGTGGCTCTCACTCCTTTATTCACCTTATCCTCGATAAACGAAACTGCAGCAGTTTGAATCACTAATTCGGTAAGCGGTTTGCTGATAAAAAAACACTAAACGGTATGCGCGTATCCGGGCAGGAGCGGGCCGGCATTTGGTGCCACTCGAGGGCCCTCAGCTGAAACTCTACGTGACTCTTTTCAGGGGAATTCCAAAGCCATGTCTGATCCAGGCACACAACCTTGTGGTACAAATAAAGAAATTAACCTGATCCATGAAGTAGAAAAAGGAACTGGGAGTATTGTCATGCAGCAACGAAGAACTGGACCAAACCGCTTGCGTAGCGGGAACGTCTGGTCGCACTCCAAACTAATCAGTCACTGTTTTGGTGAGAGATATTGTTATGTGGTGTGCTTGCAATAATCCTTTTTATGGGTGCATACGTCTTGCATTTACTAATCGTTCACCCTATTCGTTTTAGTATGTCTAATTTTCACATGGATAAGGCCTAGCCTACGGGCTTTCTTTTCTCTGTGCCTTTTCGTAACGTTAATCTGTTGTTTTTCGCTTATTCCCAATTCGTAATAGGTCCCTCCGATCTCGCATTACTTGCAAGATGCATGCTTGCAACGGTGTTTGTTTTACTTCACTGTTCCTCATTAATTGTTTCAGCTAAATAATGAAAATCTGTAAGAGGAAATATTTGACCATGGAGGAGAGGATCAAAGCAATAGATCGCCATGAAGGCGGGGAGTCGATTCGTGCAATAGCAAAGTCACTTGGCACAGGGAGAATGCAGATAGCGCTGCTGATTCGTAAAAAAGAGGATATCCGGCGTCAATGGGAAGCAGGGGTCTGTGCTTCAAGGAAGCTCTTGCACGAACGTAAGGTTGCCTATCCTGAACTGGACGAGAAACTGTACGAGTGGTTTCTATCAGCTCGAAGTCGAAACGTTCCAACTTCCGGGAGATTGCTTCAAAAGAAAGCAATTGAATTGGCAAAGGCACTCGGGATCGAAGGGTTCTGTGCTTCAAACGGGTGGCTTGATAAATTTCAAAAACGAAAGAATATCACCGGTGTGTCAGTTGGCGAGTCTCGAGATCTTGCTCCCGAATCCGTATCCGACAATTGGAAAGGCAGACTGAGCAGTTTGTGCGAAGGCTATGCAGCGAAAGACATTTTTACTTGCGCGGAAACCTGTCTATTCTATGGCTGCACCCCGGGCAACAGTATTGTACAGACGGAAGATGTTAATAAAAACCCCGGGAAGGAATCGGAAAAAAGATTGACGGTGTTATTTTGCTGTAGCATGGAAGGGGAGAAGTTGCCACCTTTTGTAATTGGACGTTTTAAAATTCTGTACAAACCACTTGACCGAATCGAATATCAACACAATCTTAGGGCGTGGATGAGCAAAGGATTGTTTGAAGAGTGGTTGAACAATTGGAACACTCGACTTGTTGCGGAACAAAGAAATATCATCCTCCTACTGGACCACTGTGCGGCGCATCCTTATGTAGATTTGAGTAATATCAAGATGATTTTCCTGCCCCCTAATGCCAAATCAACCCTGCAACCTCTAGATGCTGGGATAATTCAATTAGTCAGACAGCAATATCACAGTAGACTTTTGTCTCGCCTGTTTCAGTCCGCAAGTGGCGCTCCTCTGGATTCTAATATTTCAAGCAAAGTAAGTCCACCTAGACTTTATTTATTTATGGCTTCAGATACACGTTCTTGACGCACTCTCCTGGTTAAGCGATGCATGGGAGGACATTGAGACATCCATCATCGTTTCCTGCTTTTCCCGTTGCGGTTTGGGTGATGATATTGGTCACTGCGAACTGAATCAATGTATCACTGGTGCAGAAATTTGCGGTGATCTTTCTTCCTTTTTGACAACAGGAGTAGTCACTAGTCCAGATGTCCGTGTGGCCGATGGTAGGTGGATAACTAATTATTATAACCATTTCTATAGGTCACGATGGTACTCAAGTGGTTACTGAAGAAAAGGACATTCCCATCGCCATTCCCCATAGTAAAACTTCCCGTGATCTTGGGCAATTCTCTGTCAAGATGGAGGATCTGATTACCGTTCCTGCGGCCATCCATCAAGTAGAGCGCATAAGAATCATGGCTTTCAGTCATTACCCCCAGTTGGTACCAGTGGTGAATGATCTCCTATTTGCTCTCGAATCGGTCAGAGATGAAGATGAAAGCCGACAAGTAACGCCTCTTAGCAGTCTTGTACTCGGCTAGTCAAAAATAAATTTTTATTCTCTATTTGTTTTTGTTGCATTCGTGTGGTCTAACCCATTCGCATTAGTTGACTTGTCTGTTTCTCCTTACTCGTACTTTGAGGTCAGGTAAACCCATTCGCTTTTTTTCGTTTTCCCGATACGATCCTGTTTGTACGTCAAGGTAGTGTTTCATTCGAGTGCTCATGCATCACTTATGTAAGCTTCAAATGTATTGAATCCCACATTTTTCATTAACCCATGTGATGCCTTGTTTGTGTAAGACAGTTATTTAGCCTTTTTTTAAATTCATGTAGATTGTGTCTCTACGTTAAGCGGGGTGTATGGGTGTTCATGGGAGACGAGGTGAGTTAGCTGTCTTATGATGGAACAGCTCATCCGTCATTAGTCTTTGCTTGACGGACTGTTGTCTGTCCGCAGAGAACGTACGGGCAGATTACTTCCGTATGTTGACTGAGTTGTTTAAAAGGATTCAAATAACTCAGCTTTCTGAAGGGGCTGTAATTCATGAAGACGGGGAAAGAAGTTGTGGACGGATTGCTTCAGTACGAAAAATTAACTACCAGGATGATGACCTAGAACTACGTTATTTACCTTAGCAGTCTTCCACAGGAGGACCGTGTGTACAACTCAAAGCCCTGGTCGTCCGAATGGAGGATGTTTGGCTTCTAGCCGTTTTTAGTCACCGATGCCTACGAAGTATTGCTCGGGTCTGGTAGGAGAAACGCGTCATCAGTCACGAAGTTCGTCGTATTTCTGACGGGTAACCAGTACCATCCTCTGGGCCATATCATGATAGATTGTACTGTGCCATTGCTGTCGTATTCCGAAAATATCTCATTATCCGACTCTCGGTTACGTGCTGGAGATAAAAGGCGTAAAGAAAACGAGTCAAGACCCACGGTGCTCTACTAGGTCCAATGGGCCTCTAAGATGAAGACTGATTTGGATGGAAATCAATGGCATGCTTGTTCCGGTCACTTACAATCATCATTTTCATCTATCTTTGGCAAAATTTTTCCCTCGCCATAATGACGTTCTTATTACTGTTGTATTAATACCATTCTGTTTTATACCGCGTTACGTCGCATACATTCTCTCACAATTGCAGTTGTTTTCAATATATGTATAAGCACACCCGAGCTGACAATATCCCGACATATTGCCAAGAATTTAGTATTTTTGTGATCCGCTTTGTAATCCCCTGTTCAGAGTCATGCTGTCCACCCCGAAACGTGCCAGCCTGAAGTGAGCATCAAGATTAGCACTAATCTTGCAAGAATTTAACGTGGTTCGCCACTGAATGCCCCTGACTGGGTTCGCCAGGATGTCTGTTTGTATTCATTGTTGTCTCACATTTATTCCATATACATTGTATTTCATTACACTTTAGTGCTTTCAGTTCTATTCAGTTGACATGCAAATCCCTTGTAGATATCTGCGAATGAACCAGATATTCCTAAGTGTCAACTTTACAGCAGTGTTGGAGGTGACTTTGTGACCATCACTGCATAGACCAAAATGAATAATGATTGGAATCAGATGGTCATGTGTCTGTGTTTTGGGTGCGTCTCACGAGTGGTGTGGGTCACCAGACGACTTTCTGCATACACTGTGCCCAGTGGACCTGACACTTGTGGGCAGCCAGTTGCATATGCTAGGGTTTAGAACTACCCGCCTTCTGCTCATCTTGTAGTCTTATTATCTCCACTTCACCGTGAATTGCAAGATCTGTGTGTTCCGTACTGAGAGCTCTGTAGCTCTTGCTGCACCCGCCGTTGGTATCGACGACGTGTTTTGTTTTATCCATACTTTCCGTAAAGCTCCTAGTAGAGTGGCATGATACCTTTGAATTGCCCTCACATTATATGTTCATTGCAACCTTTCTGCGGCAGTATAACACTGTCCTTGGACACAGCGTCGATACGTCAGGGACTGAGAACTTTTCAGCTCAGCTGAAAAGTTCAGCTGAACATTTTCAGCGTTTGACTGCATCTTTTGCATATGGGCACGTATGGGTGCAGAGATTTCCACGTACGAGAATGACCACACAGAGGTCTGTTCTACAAATTTGTCACTGGTTAGTCGCTAGGATGTGTTGGTTTAAGTAACAGGGGGCATTCTTCTTTTGCCGGAAACGTCAGCCACCGTGGTTCTGAATGACCTGCGTTGAACACTGCTTGTAGATAGTCACCAGGACTCAGCTTCCAGCTAGGGTATGGCTAACAACTGTTGTGTTGCAGTGTTTCGGTAGTCCCTCTCTAGTACGCAGCGTTTCTTTGTCACTCACTAGTTGGTTCTTTGAAGCGGAGCGGACGCATGCCTTGGGAACTTTCAGTATTTTGTATCACTTTTCAACTATCCATTTGCCACCTATGTATGTCCATATTGCAAAACACTTCACCAGATTTCAGACTACTGATCAAATCTTTCCCGAAACCTCTCCGTCATCACAAGAGTAAATTCCTTATCATTACGTCACTGAACCTAGATGAGTAGTGTATTTCTTACCAGCTTTTACTTTTTCGGCTCATTCCTTAAAGTCTGAGGAGTTCCTTCATCAACTATCAACTGGCTATTGATCTTCCGTAATCACCCAAACACCCTGATGTGGTTTGACCTCGTTACATCTTCGGCAGGACTTCCTCTGATTAAAAAGCAGTTGTGTTCTGTCACCCATTTCGTGACACGGCTGCTACTAAGCTAAACTTTTCTTTGGCTCGAAAGTCGCGAGGAATTGTTGGCAAACCTTTGTTTTCGCACGTGTATGCGATGCCTACACAGTTGCCCCCCTATTGGAAGACCACATCAAGAAAACGTTCCAGTGTCATTTCTACTGCGAGGTAGTTACCCTCTTCTGGAGGGAGTTTACAATCGAACTACACTTCGAGGAATAAACTAACAGTAGCTTCTTTCGGGGGATGGGTAGCCGCATGATGAAAACAGTTTCCATCCTAACCAAACGCTCCATCCCTGTACGTTGTCAGCTGGCCTGGGTTCGAACGTAAGAACTCCGGACGATGCAAACGGTTAAACCTCAGATAGCATGACGAGGATTTTATTGGATTCAGCGTGATCTTATGGGTGCGCTTAGTATTCAAAGGTCATAGCAACTACAGCGATTTAGCTAGGTCAATACACCAGGTTGCCAACTAAACCCACAAAATAACCTTCAGACACTGGGGACGTTTGAAGTCCCCTTTAGTTCCTGGTCTTTTGTGTGCTTCCGGAACACGCTGTAGCTTATCACTGATGTTTAGCTGGTCATCTTGGATATTTTTCTGGTTATTTATGCTGTAGCTATTTGGGAAAGCCGTACACTGATCTTTCTGTTCGGTGCACTTCCTATCGTTTTTTCAGATCGACACACAGTGAGCCATCAGCTTCCTCCTGCAACGTCAGCTGGCCATGGATACACATCGAAAGCTTCTTCACGAACAATTTACTTCTTTTGTTGGTACAACGTCACTGGCTGAAGTTTTGGCATTGTGCACCATTCCTATACCACTTCTCTCAATCCGTCATATTTTGGCGTCGCTTTTTGGTTTAAAACTGCGTAATCTCATCATGAATCTACTCTGGGATGCACTGTGTGTGATTATCCCAACGATTCTGCTATTGACCGTAGCTCATCAACACATTTTGCTGGTTTGGACGAGTACATCTGTCTCAGTTTTCTTCTGCCAACTTCTCGCCGTGCGCCCCCGAAGTAATCGACCGCCTTTAACCTTCGCTTCCCTGGTTTGCGTACCGGAATTGAAATGTGTAGTCATGTTGCTCACCTGTCTGATGCTGTTGGGCATTGATCTTCCCGTATGTCCGAGACGATTTGCCAAAACGCACACTCATGGGTTCAGCCTAATGGACACCGGGACCGGTCTGGCCATATCGCTTTCAGCTATATCAACGTACCAGTATATTCTTTCCCCACCTGTGGTTCCATCAAGTCTCGGATATCTTCTCCAACGTAGTGTTTTGCCCGCTTTCATCATCGGATCCATCCGAGTGTGTTTGGTTTCACTCCTAAATTATCAACAGCCAACGGCAGAATACGGCTCGCATTGGAACTTCTTTTACACATTTGCTTTTGTCCGATTTATTTCCTGCACTGTACTGTCCAGCGAATTGTTCACCAATCGCTGTTCCCTAACAAAGCGTCTGTTTTGTCTAATTGGAATCACCGTTTCGCTGTTCTCACTTTCCTGGTATCTAGAGCAGCGAGTCAGTTTGATTATGACAGATGATGTAGATTGGCCTTCAGACGAGGCCAGATCAAGGTCGCTACTTCTAGCCAACGCCGAGGGTTTGTTATCACTCTCTGGGTATACAGCGATTTACTTCTGTGGTATATTATATTTCACTTTTTCCCGGTTATTATTTGATCATGACATTTTCACCAGAACAATCGGGTCTTTTTTGGCTTACACTTTGTTCAGTTTGTTCTTACTTGTTTTCTGTTACGCTTATCTGGATCATTTTGGGTGGTATTCAATTTCGCGCCGCTTTGCAAACTCAGGATACATTGTGTTCATCTTCCTGGCCACAGTAGTTTCGGTTCTATTCAATTCCCTTAGTGGTTTTGCCCAGTACTGCTGTGGTAAGACCTCTGAGTATCCACCCTCCGCACTGATACTTTGCACTTCCAAATTTGGAATGTCATACTTTCTTCTCTCTAACGTGATTACAGGAGGCGTAAATTTCTTTTTGGATACCCTTAGTTTTTTGTCATCCGACGCTGTTATAGATCCGATCACTGGTGTCTGTTCTCTGAGTTTCCAGTCTTCTGCTGTACAGTTGGTAATTCTTCTGATGTACGCTATTTTGTGTCTGGTATTAGTACTTGTGTTTAACACAAAATCACTGAATGTCCAGTGAACTGGTGTGTTGTGTTCTGCAAAATGGGTCACCGCTGCAAACATTGTCGAAGTCAAACACAATACTTATGTTAGATGACATGTCTCGCCTTGAGACATTATTTCCATCGCTTATATGTAACGCCGTAAAAGCGTTCGATGTGAAAACACCTGATACGCAATGAAAATTACTGTACGATGCACAACATCCGCATGTAATGAAAGTTGTGGTAGAAAGCCGCGCATCGTTGGCTATTGTGTTTATCGGATACTGGAACAATTCGTTTACTACATCTTTTGTAAATCGCCAGTGAATAGTCGAATAGCTACGTGGCAATTACTAATTGCTGTTTAGAGATAGGGTTGATAACCCTCGCTCTTCTTGAGAAGTTTTGCTCCAGGTGAACAGAAATGGCCGATTACTTGTACCCATGGTGCAGCACGTCGGAGTACGTTTCAAAAAGCTCGATTACTTTATAAATTGCCGGCTTGTGGCAGTACGGTGGCGGCAACGTAAGGTTGACAGAAGTGCTGATGCGAATGAGGAAACTTGCGTGTACTGTAGATTTACGATAGCGGCTGCGTGCATTGTGTAGATAAACAATACAGTGATCCATATACAAAAGAGTGGTACCGATCAAAACGTTCTGTCGAAAGGAATTCTTGTCTTCTCATAACACCACTAATATAAGGATGTTGAAAACTTCGGCAGTTTGGCTTTTCTTGGGGGCCATCATTTATGGTGTTCCCCTAGTTCCCAACAATCTTGTCTTCAATTTGAACGCCCAGTTGTGTGCAAATTGAGTTGGTGCTGGCGTAAGATTCGAATAAGTCCCAGCTTTCTCTAATTTATATATATTATTAATATATTCTTCAACTGAAGAATGAACTCCTAGAATGGTGAGACCGGCAATTGGTGGTCGGACTGCTTTCAGTGACTCTGTGGATGGATTTGTTCAGAAAACACTTCGATATCGCACCGGTTGAGATTGGTTACGGTCTTTGTGTGTAACATGCAGCTGAATAAGTTGAATTGGGTTGGCAACTGGGTTCATTTCGAGAACTTTGGTATTCATAAACCTGAATGAGTCAAAATCTCATCCGTGCGCTCGGGTTTGGGTATCTCATCATTCAGGCATTTTTGAATCTTGACAACCTTGTTCCACACAAAACTGCGTTGCCAAAATCAATCATATTCGCATATTTTCATGTACTGATTGCAGGTACAATGGCAAGGTTGCAGTTGGTCGGTCAACTTCGAATAACCGTCATTTTTCCCGATCACAGCCTTTATAATGAAACCAAGCTTCTGGATTTGTTAAAACCCATAACACTCCAGGGACGTCCTCGCTACTGCCCTCGCGCTGGACACGCGACACTGGAAGGATGCCCATATCTGATATCTTACTACCGCCTGCTGATCAGTACTCAGCATTGGTTACCGGCCAGCTTGGTTATGTGCGTTAACGGAGTCCGCTAGAAAAACATCAGTTTTAAAGCGTCATCATCGATAGCATGACTTCAGTGTTCAACACTGTTGCTTCGCTGCCGTAAAGCAGGAAGTGTTCACCCTATACTGTCATCCAAATTATGAATCCGGAATCTACCGCCTGGTTATCTTCTGAACATGGATGTTGTTGGCTGCGCAGCTAGGTTCTGAGTGTGACTCTTTCGATCGGTGCATTGTGCAACGTGAGAAAACTTGGTCAGCTACTGATGTCTTCTTCATCCGATGCCTTTCGTAGGCCTTCAACTTGTTGTTAGGTGGGTAATCGAGTTGTTGCGGTGCATTTAGTCGGTATCAGCCAGTTTGGACTACTCGAGTGATTAGAGCATTCTGTTAAGCCCTGTAAATCATTTCCCAGCAAGCACTGGTTTTCAGATCGCCAATTCTACTCAAATAGATGAGAACTTCTACCTCATGAAGGCCACCGAACCATCGACCGGGTACCTTTCTAGCACAACAGCGCATGCTGAATTCTGGTTCACTTTACTGATAGCTGGTCCATTTTCTCGGTCATTTTGTCCATGTTTCTGAAACGCAAGAATACTTTTTACATTTACAAGACTATTTTCAGGATGGAGGTAGAGTCCTCTTACCGTTGGTGTCTGATATTCACCAACTGCACAATGGACTGATTGGTTGTTGGTTATATTGGCGATTATATCGTTCTTGTTGTACAGCTTTACCAGTCGACTTTCCTGGTGCTCTCTGACATGCCTCCAGACCCTTGAACGGGTCTTGACAATGAAGCGGTTCACATTCTCTCGCATGAAAGATACACCCTCGTGCCCATCTACATCATTGTTACCATCCGTTCTGTCAGAACTTTGACATTGCAAACTCTGTGTATGCCATGATTGCACCGAATTCGGCTGAATATGGTTAAGGTTTTGGGGTTCTGGGATCGTATTAGATAGAGATGGAATGGGGTAAGGTAATGGCACATAGCAATCTCCTTGTTATAGCGGGTCTCGCTTGAGAAGGAACCAGTAAAAGGCAAACAAAAAGGGAAGTGTGGTATCAAAGTAGCACATTAAAAGGTTGCTATTGGTGTTATTTCACTGATGGTCACCCACTGAGTGCCTGATGATCTCTTATTTAAACTACTTTTCCAATGCGCTCAAGCTGGTAACGAAATGTCCCCTCACAGTGACAGCTAACGATCCAGTACCCAGGGGTGCTGGATACTGTAGAAGGTATTATAATCCGCTGGTTGTCCGCGAACTACATTGTTAGTGCGACGTGTACTCCCTCAATTCCGGAAGAAGCACGGAGTTTACTGTATGTCACAGAATGCCTACCAACGCTTCGGACTCTTGAAAACTGTACGCGTTCCGAGAACTGTAGCCAATTTCTCTCGTCATTTGCCGGCTTATCATCATAGTTTATTCATCTAGTATGATTTCACATACCTAATACAGAAAAATTCCATCGTAAGGATCGGCTTTCCCAAACACCGAGTCCCGTCAGTTCGTATATCCCAAGGCTAGAAACGCAGGTTTGGTAATTCTGAGGCTGTATGGTCTTCCTAAAGTGTTGCATTTTTGAAGCCCGTTCTAGTTTAAGTCTTCTGGTTGAGCTGATTAAATTTGTTGAGAAAGAAGTCGCCGAATAATAGTAGAAAACAACTCGGTTACAGATTTCCTCCTAAAAAGATGTTATGCGTTTGGTATGCGGAGCTTATGGTTTCTTCTCGTCTGCGGTAGGTTTTGGCCAGAATATACAGCAGAATATCATCTTCGGTTGGAGCTGAGAGATGACCTCTGCAACAGTAGCCTCTCAGTAGTCCTTTTTCCCTCCAAAGTGAAGCAGCCGTATTTTTTAGTTAGTGCGTAAGATGCCGTCAGCTGTTTCTTTGTCAGAATTCTTAAGGCGAAAATGTCTAATTCGGTGTGTTAACGATTGAACTTCTCACGGGTCGATATGTAAGGTAACCTATCTTGTTCAGTCTGACGCCTATGCCTTCGGGGTCGTGGGCGAAACGTATGAGTGATCCCGGAAACTCCAAAGTTGTGCTAAATGTATGGATTAAGGTGACAAACACGTTAGCCAGTGCGCTCGGTGTTGTAAAGATGACACTAACGAGATGCCACGTCAAACATGAAATAGACCCGAATGGCAACGCGGCTCTCATGTTGCTTCGTCACACTGGCTACTCAAAAGTTCAAATAAGAAACAGGCAAGTTAGGGACGAATAAGAAGGCTAAATTCCTAATGCTTAGCTGCATAAGAATCAGCGTGAATTGGGAACTTATAGAAGAGGAGCTTGGATGCAATTCATAATAAGACATTTTTTTCAGTTCAAAGACTGGAAGTCTTGTTGCTTTGCTTTGTTTCTGGCTCCGTAAGCATTATCAAATGCCCGTTTAGTGGGTTATCTGATCATTTTTCCTGTTCAGTTCGAGAACTGTGCACCTGTCACAATTAAGAGCGGGGTTGCTTTCACGTGACCCTAAGTCACCGTGCCTTCGAGAAACCACTATTGATTCGACGGAGGTGAAATTACTATTCGGCCTTGAATAGCAACCGTTGTCGAACTTCACAAGTTTACGTAACCAGAAGTGATACGACTTAGTTTCTGTCGTCACGGTTTTCGTTGTACATATCTGGTTTTGAAATGGGACCTGGTTGAATGGATTTATCACGAATAAGATGTCCCAGGGTTGCAGAATGCAAACAAAACTACCATGGATGGATAACACAGTGACCACCTGGCCGAAAGGTGCCAATTACTTTTGTTGCACTCTACAGGGTTCCTCCTAATCTAGGGCATTCTCTAGAATGGAGTGTTTCCCAGTTCCCCGTTTCTTCCCCCACTGGATCATACGGATTGCAGCAGTTGCGTTGCGCGTCTCCCTGGTCACATACGCTATCGTTAACTTCTGCCAAAGGTTTTCTGTTTACTGTACCGACGACTGTTAAATGCACATTGGTGATTTCTGTCATGTTTATTTGGCTTCGGAGCACCATTCACCTATCGGAACTACTGTTGTAAAATGTTGCATCGCCATCTAAAATCCATCAGTCATTCATAATAGTACGAATCATGCAGCTGTAAGACCCTTTCGACACCTAGCTACCATAACATCCGAAGAAGCACAAGGGCTACGGTACTACCAGGTTGCTCAGGCCCAAATAGGAGCAGTCGAGATACGGAGGTAGGGTTCGAACCAAGGACCTTTGGGTCACAAAGTTTGGTTTTTGTCCACCGAGTTATTTTGAGCATCAACTCCTCATAGAGATTGTAAACCCCTGTCAGGTGAATGGTCATGGAATAAAGTATTCTAATTCGCAGGTTTTTGCATCAACTCCTCATAGAGATTGTAAACCCCTGTCAGGTGAATGGTCATGGAATAAAGTATTCTAATTCTGCAGGTTTTTTTTATTGAGACAGCCAGTACGAGTTTTTCTGGCGTACAATTGTCGCTAGTCATGTTTCAGAACAAACCGGAACAATGACAGCCCTTATTCTTCCCCTACTTATCCGTGTCACCATACGCAAACACCGTTACTAAGTTAGGATTGGTGAAAGTTGTTCGTCCTTACGACAGTAACTAGCCCTGCATGGTACCCTGAGTTTATCTCCCTATATAATCAAGTGTGAATGTATGGGCAGCACGAATGAGGTTGTAAAAAAAGCTTTGTGATGATTTATGTGAAACACAGTGGTTAGTCGTTCTCGACTACTTCCCTATGTATCGCTCGGTTGTGCAAAGATTAGGGATGTGCTCTCAAGGTAGAATTAGGAACCCCATCGGTTCCGAAATTCCCTCGTCACTGTGAGATACCTCCGTAATTGCAACTAACTGTACCATGCTTCAACCAATTTGGAACGGGTGTAAATATGTTCGAATCCTGATTCAGATAAGAATTGCTCCATTGTTCAGAGAAGACTGGATCAATGGGTTATTCAATTGAAAGTTTAGCCGATGGAAGCGGCACTGTAACGCAATAAAAATGGGTAGACTTTTAGTGGATTTTTCGAAGAACGTCTCCGGTCGGAAATAGGTTTTTAAGCGTGACAGCTAAAACAACTGTCGACGTCAGTAGGACAAAGGCAAAGCGTCTGGATAAATGAATGGTGTGTGTGCTCACATGCGGCTGGCATGAGTGAATTCCGCATAGCTTTCCGATGGGAATAACTGAAATAAGGAAACGTCGATTTGTTGAAAAAAAATTAATAGCACTGTGTATTCCTTATACTCTTAGAAAATTTGTTTTACTTGTGGTTCGCAGAAGATGGCTCTATCAGAACACGCTGGAAATAACCGTACACGTGTGCATGGTCTCTGACGCGAACACGGATAGAAGATGAACCTCTGGGAAACAGCTTGATGTCAAAGCAAGCGTCGTCCATCTGTATGACACTTGAACATCCGTGAGATTTACGCATCCGTGGTAATAGCATGGACAATGAAACCATTTACCAGCGCGTCGCATGGACCGGCTAATCGAATAGCTGCTGCGTCAGCCTCGAAAGGAGTTATGTATTAGTAAAGGGAGGTGAAACGGGGAGAACTCGGTTTTGGAAGCAAAGCGAAAATCAACATTTGAAACAGTCAAAATCCAGGGAGACACCTTCCCGCCTTCCGTAAACCGTTTATGGAACCTTATACGTACCGCAATTGTTCGTGCGCGTATCACTACAATGTAGAGCGCTTCATTAACAGGGCCGGCTCTCAGGCATGAAAACCAGCTATTGTAGACCACTTAAGCTGAAAGCGGACGTCAGCCAACCTGACAGGCCCAATACCCTCATTTTCATTGGTTACACACCAAAATAGATGTATTTTTGGCGTCATATTTTGCGTAAAAATGATTGGTGTGCGAGGGACCTCGGCTGGGATGAAGAGCTCTTGTCAGAATAAAGCATACTACTGGCACTAGCATCAATTCATTATTTGTCTAGCCATCAGTGCTGGACATCAACGCCTCACTAGCGTTTTAATGCACTATTCATAAGGTTGCTGAAAACTCCTCGGCAGCTCACGACCGGTTTCACCCTTCTTGGGGCTCATTAGGTAGGCGCAGCCCCCTGGTTTCCGTCAAACTTATGTTAAACTTGAAAGCAAATTGCACGAAATTAGCGAATATATACTCATTTGCAAACTAATTTGGCTTTTCGAGAGACTCACCTGGAACCCTGCTGAATCCCCCGTTTGTGATGTCACCAGGTGACTGAATGTACTGCACCAGGCCGCCTCATGTTACAGTCGCTATGATATTCGAGATATCGCGATACATTCATATTTGTAATGCACTACTCATAAGGCTGTTGAAAATTCGTAGACAGCCCACGACCGGTTTTGCCCTTCTTGTGGCTCATCGGGTAGGCGCAGTCCCCGAGTTTCCGTCAACCTAATGTACTACCAAATTAGTTTACAAATGAATGTATTTCGCTAGCTTAACTAGCATATTTAAGCTCCTCTTTCGACAAACTCATGACTGTCTGATCAATTGAACACGATATGTCATTGGATACAGTTCATACAGCTGAACACAGCCACACATTTGAAATCCGACATCAACCAGACGAATCGGGTAGTATAACCTGGGTGATCTTTGACGAGAACGATTTGGATAGAGTTTCCCAGTTCCCACGACTGTGTATATACCGGGTGAAACGTTTGTTTTTCCAAAATGAACGAAGGATAGCAAGCGAAATCGATAGCACTCTGAACGTCATCAGCCAGCTGCCTGCTGCTCTTGACCGGAACACTAGACGGCGCATGTCTGACTGAGAACAAAAGTGTCACAAGAGGAAAAATTCTTGCCTAGTAATGATCGTTTTACAAACCAGATAGCTCCACATACAAATCGGAAGAAAGCTATCACAAAGAAACAGGTCTTTTGACCTCGTTTGAGGGGCCGCTCGCTCTTTGACTGTCATTCCCTACGTTCCAAAATCGGTATTCCAGGACGTTGGGAATCGGACAAAAACCGCGAGAGAGAGAGAGAGAGAAGAAATGGTCTCTTTACGAAACGTCCACTGCTTGTCCATTTTTTGCTCCAAGTAGACTAAATTCGATCAATGAGGAATATTCACAGTGGAAGAACGAAATGCTCACAAGTGCTGAGTATCCATTATTAGGGAACTTAATGGATACGCATGTCTATTGGAATGGGTCTCAACATCAGAACTAAACCACTGTAGTACTAAATACCTGAGAGCATCCAACACAAGTCTACTTTGGATGATAGGATGCAAAGATATACAAAACAAATTTCGGATGATTTTTACGTGCAATGGGTCGGAGTTGCACTTTGCTGGGTAACAAGCTTATACCAGCATACATAGTACTTTTGCAATTAGTATGGCATCTCTAGGGTTCTGCAGAGCCCCTTTAAATTCCTCTTTTTCAACATTATGGTCTGCCGCATTCCCACGATTTTCTTTAAGCCTTTCAACTTCTGTCAAGCAGACAATCTCATCATATTTTGGGTGGTTTATCTCTTTGCTTGTTGCTGTTGATTTGTTCACTGAACTGGACAGTTTGGTTGCAAACGATTCATCAGCAGTCAAGGTGGCGTCATCGGTGCACTGTGAGTGGAAAGTTGTTTCAACCCCAACACACAAATGATGCAACCAAACTGCCCAGCTCAGTGAACAAACCAAAGGCCAATTCTCTATTCTCTCCTCATGATTTGTTAACGACAAAGCTAAGAGCTCCCGTACTATGCATGCGATTGGTGGTTTCTTTGCCCGCATCACAAAAAAAAACATTTTGCACTTCTCTGCTCACAACCCGGAGTCTTCAACCCCCCAAACTATCTCACCCATTCCATTACCGTGTACACAACAAAAATAACATCCAGTTTAGCTGCTGCGTCATCCGTATCAAGCGCATCGGATAAGTTCTGTATGTAATTTTAAGTTACCTAATTAATAGCTTGTCAGGTGGCTGAAGTTGCCTGATGCCTTTCCTGATTTCATCACTACCGATATCTGCGTGTACACAACAGTCTCCTTAACAGCACTAGTATTCTCGTGCTTGTTGCACCAATCTGGTTTTTGTAGCCAATTAAGGACTAGTGACGTTGTGACTCACGGTTCCCCAGACCAGAACCAGTACTTATTTCTGGGTGCTAACTATCCAAGAAAGAACACTGATTTCAATGACTACGAGATGAATTCTACTCCCAATGGCATGATAACATCGCCGCACATCTTCAGTAACCTTTTTAACTTCAACGTCTTAGTGTTATCAGAAATAAAACGACCCTTTCCACGCCCAGTTTACGCAGACAAGTTAAGGAATCTCCGAAAACAGTGTTTGCAATTGTCCGTTCTACACGGATACAACTTTTTCTTTCCGATATAACATTCGGCTGCAGATGCCATAAAAAGTTTTGAACCAGGACTTGATTTGAAATCACAGTGCCACACTTCTTGAACATCTGGCATCCAAATGACTCAGTCTGTGAGTGGTGCTTACTTGAGGCCAGTTAAAGCACAGTGAATTCAGCAAGTGTATTGATTTCCAAGATACTTTTATTTACAAAGTGTGAATTCGGCCATGCGGATCGAGCACCTTCGATAGACCAGTCGCAGCAACTACACTGACCTTCGGTGAAACAGAACGGAGCGAACAAATGATTGTCCAACGAGATAACAGAACAAAGCGAACATCAACGGTTGTCAGGTTAGGGCGTCATGGTGATGTCATGGTGAAGATGATGAGTAAAAAGAGAAAATTCTGGTAACATAGTGAAATAACTTTCACGCAACTGGTTACTGACATTGTAAGTCTGATACCGATGAGGCAAAGTTTAAATGGTCGATCATTCACCACATTCGCTGGTCATAAGCTGATGGTAAGATGTCCACACACATTACATTGTTTCACCCGAAATCTTACTGAAAGACTTTTTGTATAATGAAAATAACTTCAAATTGTTTGACCCTGTCATTTTGGGCTTGTGGAAATGACAAAACCGCATGTTAACTACATTGTTCACCAAGAAGTATATGGGCTGACTGCCAATGATATACTGACGCCATTGAATCAGACACCAGCGGAAATGTGAACATATATCTGGTTGATTTCTAAATGTTTTGCTTAAAAAGTTTATTTAGGCTGTTCGATCATATACATGCAGATGAAGGCTTGCTGAATGTTCGAGCGATATTTGGGATAATTTCTTTCCCCTTCTCTTGTTTGACCTCTCCTCTGAATGTCTACTTCAATCTTGTAACGCTATGTGTACTTCTTGGCCGCAATCCCCAAAGCACGCTCGCCATATATATTTGAATTGAGCGTTCTAACTCAGGCCACCATTGAATAGGTAATGCGCGTATAGTGCGCCGCTACGGTATCCTCACAAGCTTAGGCTGGGCTTTTATTTCAAAACAGTATATGCATGGTTTGTCAGTCCAGTAACGGCTTTTCAGGTTCATTTGTAATTTTACCGGGTCTAGCCACACAAGCTCTCACATTCAAAGTGCATGTGACACTGAAACGTGTATTTGACACAAACCTATGGATAAACTGCTCTTCCCACACGATCGCACCGAGCATTCAGATCCAGTCATGCATGCTGAAGTTATATTTAATTGGGAAAACGCACAGTGACTGGTAGGGAACGATCAAAGATTGTGAAGCACACAATTCCTTGAGTTCGAAGGACCGTAAAACGACAAATGCACTTTAGCTAGTATGACTAGGCTAAGACAGCCCTTAAATTTTAGACTTTCAATAGATCATTTTATTCAGTGCCGTTTCAAATCTCCATACAACGGACAGGACCTGGTGGATGGAGAACTGATAGAGCTCAGGTGTCCACCATAGTCTTTCCAAGGATTCTGCTTCCAGAGTTTCTTTCAGAACCACTCGTTCAGTCAAACATGCGTAGCCATCAACTCACTACCTGGATGTACAACAAGGAGTCTCACTAGGGAATGTTGCGCACTTAGTGGCACTTTCAAACTATTCGTGCGTCTGTACTCAAACATCCCTCAAGGATAGGATAGGTTCCACTGACTCGAAAAGGGAAACTGAACACGCGGAGCCCGACAACTTTTCGCATTAAGACCTGAGTAGTGGGTCCGTCTGGTCACCTAGCACGTTATTTTCTCTGAGTAGGGAACGCGCCGACACACCTTGAGAACAAACTACGAAGACGGACCTTCAAGTGAAGCACCCTACTTTATTCCGAGCCGATGCTGTCAATTAATCGCGTCAGAATCTTTTTCTGTAACCGACCGTCGCCGAAAGCAAAATATCATAATTCGCTTATGTGCGTATCTGTGTGGAGGTCAGATCCAAATTGCGACGTATCGCCCTCGAGTTTGTGAGAGTGGACAATCCTAATTGCCACCTGAGCTGTAAACCGTTAACAGCCCTTCCGAGTTCTAACTACTCGTTCACAAGAGTGCTCACAATGCGACAGAGCTAGCCAATGACAATTCACTCAATGAGACAGTGAACCATGGCAACCAGAAGAGTCGCCACCTAAGCGGAGGATTAAGAAGAATGAAATCCGCAAACAGGTTACTACTCTTATGCACTTATTTCAAACCGGAAATGAGGTTGATAAAACTCGGAGGTCTATACCTAATGAGCCTGGAGATAGGCAAAACCGATAGTGGAATACCGAAGGCTTTTCAGCAATCCTACCTTTGACTAGCAAGCCATTTGAATGAAAACAAAGTGGATCCGTAGACTATATACCACAAATCCATAATATGATTGCTAAAGAGAATGAATTTATACAGCGAAATGGGGTTTGGAATGATCCAAAGGAGTACGGGCTACATAGGCGCACATATGGCAAACTAAATAGAGAAACATTAGGATGAGGCTTTCCTGTCCATAACAGAAAAACGGCAATTTCTGACAAACTTCAAAAGCGGAATACATTTGGACACGAAGTGGGATCGATTTCACGTCCGTCATTTGTCGGTTGGAGGCGAACAATCATGGGTTGAATCAAATAAAAATGTCCAGCAAAGCAAAGAAAAAATGCTGTTGATTGAGTTGTGCAAAAGCAGTAGTTTTGTTAGTAGTTTTGTTGACAGCGCTTCGTAACCAGTGTGCTCTTGTAAAACGGAGCAGAGCTATGGTTTAGTGTGCGTGCGCTGAGCACTGGCACACGCGACTTTGTATACGTGCTTCTGAAGGCAATGCTATTCCGTTACACTTGGCCGCTTCGCTGAGTAATCCTACTGATTAAGCTGTTTATCTGGGTTCTGACTGGCCGGCGTTCAGGTGCTCTTTGAGCTTTATCTCTCTTGTTGGTATTCTGCGGCCTTTACCGACCTGGTCCTGTGACCGACCCTGTCGTCTCATCCGTTTGTCTGATGCTCGGCTGCATTTTTATAATCACAATGGGTCGCTGAAGCCTTGCTCTTACAGCTGCATAAACTAAGTCCAGTTTAACGTGTCGGTTGGCTGACTTCGTCAGACAGTCCTATGCTTCCAGAAAGTATCTTGCCTTTTTCGTATCTCCATGTCTTCTCGGTCGAAATGCACGTATGCCAATAAAAAAATGGCTATCCTGTTTTCGTTGATCCTTGTAGACAGTTTACTCCCAACTTGCCAAATCTGACACCTTGTGCATCCACTGTGTCCTTTCTGTCTGTCTATTTGTCTGATTTCATCACTTGTTCTTGAAATCAGTCTTCTCAGGGTGTCACTGGGTTTGTACGCTACCGAAATTCCACGTGGTTTCTTTGTTCTTGCGGTTATTCGGAGTATTTGTCGGTGTAGGGAAGCACTATTCGTCTGCTTGTTCGTCCTTGACGTTGTGGCTGTTGTTCGTTGTGGCGGTAGTGGTTGTGGTGCGTTCTTCTCTTCTGTTATCTTCTTGAGTATTCGTTGTCATGTGCTACTCGGTATAAGTAGTTTTCTTTATTTCCTTCGACTTCTTTTGTGCTGCAGTGTGGTTTTGGTCTTTTGAATGAAGTTTGAATGAGACTTCTCTTGTGATTCACTGAGATGTTTCTGTGATGGTTCAATACTTGACCTGGTTGCGTTATTTCGACATCATTAGCAGCGGTTGCTGTACAGTTGTTACAGCTGCTGTGGTTTTGCACGTCGGTGATCTGGGAAAATAGGGGGTGGATAGCTACGAAACTGAGGTAGTGACTGATGTTGTTGACGCGTGAATCTAGAGGTGGCTTGACTTTTAATAAGGAAGATCGGGAGGAAATCTATCCAATAAAGCGACTGCTTGAGTGCCAGTCAAAGTCTCTAACCGATTATGTATCCCATCTTGGGCTTCCATCCAGGTAGACGGCAATAGCCAGGACAGCTGAGTCTCCCGAAACTGGTTTTAATAATTCGACCGCTCCTGGCTCTTTTCCACCCTCCGATTGTATGAAAATGTCTGTTCTAAGGAATCTACCGGCTGTTATTCGAAACACAGAACCAAACCAGAACAACCAGTAGTGTGTCATCAGCTCACATGTGGTAGTTTCTTTGACATGTGCTCGTGTGAGGTCTCCGAGGATGGTTTTGTCGACTAGTACGTCCAAGAGTGAGAGTTCGTTGTCCTTCTCCATTTCAGTTGCAACTTGATGTCTTCCAATTTGTTGTTACTCCGTTCGTGCATCTTTTATTTTGAACTTTATTTAGTGATAATAAATATGTCATCCAAATATCTGGTCCCAAACGTTGGACTAATCCGTGGTTGTAGAATGCACTCCAAATCTGCATCACGGCTTCGGTAGTTGGTTTGAATATTACTGGCTTCATTGGTGTTCGCTTCATTTATTGACATTCCTACCTGTCGACCATGCGCAAGCCTCTTTTCATGGTGCCTGCTGTATTGGCTTGATTCCACGTGATTTCCTTGTAATTGTGATTTCTTTTTCAAGTTTGTGATTATTCGATGTGGAGACAGTGATGACGTCCAATGACAACATAATTGTTCCCTCTTCCAAACTAACATGCTGTAGTTTGTCCAGTAATTACGCGGGATTTTGGATACTGTGTTCAGATGTTGAATTCGCATGTTTCAAACGCTGGTTTCCTGGTAATTTGTGCCCTGGAGCTCCTGATAGTGGAGCAGTTAATTGAAGAGGAGCTCCAACTTGGTGAACCATTGGCAACTCATAGAATTATATGTTGGCGAAATACACTCATCTGCAAACTAATTTAGTTTTCCGATATACTCATCTGGAACCCAGCTGAATCCCCCGTTTGTGATGTTTCCAAGCAACTGAATGTGCTGGATCAGGTCGCCTCATATTTCAGTCGCTACGATATTCGAGATATCGCGGTACATATATATACTTGTAATGCGCTACTCATAAGGTTGCTGAAAATCCGTCGACAGCCATGACCGATTTCGCTCTTCTTGGGGCTCATCAGGTAGGCGCAGTCACCGAGTTTCCGTCAACCTTATGTTCTGCTTGAAACATCTCGAATATCGTAGCGACTGAAGCATGAGGTGGCCTGGTGCATCACTTTCAGTTGCCTGGAACATCACAACCAAGAGATGCAGCTGGGTTCCAGATGAGTCTCTCGAAAAACCAAATCAGTTTGCAAATGAGTGTAGTTCGCTAATTTCGTGCAATTTGATTTCAAGTAGAACATAAGGTTGACGCCTACGTGATGAGCCCCAAAAAGGGAGAAACCGGTCGTGGGCTGTTGACGAATTTTCAGTAACCTTATGAGTAGTGCATTACAAATATATATTATGTTGGCGTTATCTGCTTGCATTTTACATCATTCTTGGTCTGTTATCTCATTTGATGCTCGTTATTTTCTCAGTGTCTTGATGAAATGGTTTACCGGCTTTCGAGTGGGTCATGTTCGGCTGAGCAACAGGCGGTCGCGCCATTTAATAGAAAATTGACTTCCCTGATGTGGTCCGGTTTGCTTAGAAAAACTGTTGAACACTCTTTTCTGTCAGCATTATTACCAAGCGTTCATGTGTTCATTTGCTTTCCGAGTTTTCCGCTCGTCTCTGGTGATTGCCTGCGTGATTAAGTTTCAGCCGCCATTTATTCTTAAGCTCATGCAGTCGTTTTTTTTAGGTTACTTCTTGACATTCAGAGTTAATTTCGGACACACGAGGTTTGAGGTTTCATGGCTGCCTTATTTAAGCTGCAATCCTCTGCTCAACCCCGGACAAAACTGGTCATTTTCCTCAGCTCCACGCACGTACCTTCGTTGTAGTTCACCTTCGTTGTTGTCCCATATGGTTGGCCCCGACAGTTTTCTGGAAAGCCCTTCTTGAAGTTTCGAAACAACTACCTAGTCATCCAATTTTCCAACGTTCATGCATTGTTCTCGGATACACGACGGTCTAATTTTAGCAAAATGACGCTCACCTTAGCCTTTACCACCCAGCCTCAAGCACCATTTCAGTGAGTAGATTCTCTCTGAACTCCTTTTATCGGGTAAATACATGGTCAAAGAGAAAGCTTTCTTCGTCTCTCGAATGCGTTCGTGGGGTTATTAAGGTTTTTCCTCAGTTAAATCAGGTCATCGGTGATCTGCTTCATTGCTGTACACATATGAAAAACCGTGCAGTTGTGGTTTAATAATGCATTTCCAGAAGGTCCCAAGTCTTCCACCAAGTTCATGAAACTTGACCTAATCAAACTATATATATATATATATATNNTATATATATATATTGTTATACTGATCCCCGTTGCAATGCGCCAGTGTCGGAAAAAGACTCGCTAACAAGGTACACCTTATTGCAAACAAGCGTGTGCAAGGAGCCTCGTGCTATGTCAAAACCACTTTTGACATTGGCTCAATCTATCTGGTTGACGTTTAGGGAACACCCATCATCATCAACCGTGCTTCTATGGAATTCCTGAACACTTATTATAGTCGGCCGTACTGCTGTGGCTTGCCTGAACACTCATCGGCTTTTGCTGAACTGAGTGACTAGCCTGAATGCTTATCGGCTTCCCTATTGGGATTTTGGTGGAGTTTAAGGGTCTCAGTAGGTCTCGGGCATTCTCGGATTATTTTCAGGAATCTGACCTTCCTGACATATGAATCATATGGCAACTCTGAACAAATTGTAGTTCTTCTGGCTGTTTATGAGTTGACTGAAGGCCTTAGTCAAACATTTTAGCTGATAGCCGAATACAGCCTCCTGTCAACCTAGTAGTGGTTATATACTAGTTGCAGGCTAGTTTCTGGACGCCAATTTTTCACCTTTACGAAATGAAAGTGTTAACGTAAGCATACAGACAGAGAGTCGTTTAGAAATGGTGAGTATTCATACACTGCTCACACGAGAAAACCTGATATCTGTGGGACTCACACTACAACAAATTGTATAGACAACAAACAACGTCTGCACAATTTGTGTACGGACCACTTATGTTTGATTTATGGTCAAGGGTCACTCAGGAACAGTAAACCGGATCTCTTTCCTTGATCTAACTGATGAAACATTAGGTGAAGTCAATACTGTGACTGCACAAACCGCTTGGACAACCATGCTGAATAGGTTTCCATCATTACTAAACCCTAGATCATTTCACGCCTTGGTTTTAAGGATGTGCCACTATGGAACATCAGCCTGTTGGGACACTTCAGGGGTTTGTACTCTTCGTATGCATCAAAGGGTGTCATCGTCTGGATCCCGCTACTCAGTCAACCCCCTAGTAGTAATCGTATATCTATTTCGATACATACTTGTTATTCTGAGGACGTCATTAAACAGATGTTTACACATGATTTTCTCTCAAGAAGTCATGTTGATGTGTGCATAACCTAAACATAAGCAGTTCAAATTCGTGAACCTCGTTTCTTTTGAAAGTTGATGACGTAATATCCTGTTGCTTGTGAATACTTTCACCACATAGCTGTTAAAACTGCCCTGACTATCAACAATATTCCGATAAATGTCTCTCGAATTTGAGCCTTTTTTATGGTTCTCTGTAAGCCGCGTTTATGAGCTACGAGTCACTTTTCTTGGTGGACAGTTTTGTCGTTTGATGGACTCGTTTCTGTTTTAAAAAAATTTTTCGTGACGATCATACAGTGAACGCATGTTTCCTATTGAGACACAGCGTGGCAGATGTAATTCAGTATGTGGTTGCGGAACCAGCCCAGGTTTTAAACCTCTCATGAACCCTTTATATGCGAATAATAATAATGAATAGCCCTGATTTTCGTTCAGTTGCCACAACATATCCAATAGACATTACGCAAGATGAATATCCGCAAGAAACCAGGTCTTGAACTTTCCAACAGTACTTTTCCGGGGTTCAGACACATGACATATTTGCACTGTTAGCGGGGAGAGGAGAGCATTTGACATCGTTTGCAGAAGACGCTGTTTCACATAATTGGGCAAAATGACTCTTGAGTAACAGTCATTTTGACTTCTCGGTCAAAAGCCAGTGCAAAAAATGCACTGCTTCTAAACTCCAAATGGTTTAAAAGTGGAAAATCAATGAGCGTTTCATACTTAAATCTCTGGATATGTGGATGAGAACTGTCACTGTCTCACATGTCTATCCTTCTTTCTTCCAACCTACAGACAATGTTTCTGATTGTTCAGTAACCTACTACTTTGGCTCTAATTCCAATCTGGGCCTAAAGTTGGCAGGAAAAATTACTTCTTGCGGAGTGCAGGTTTTACCAGTCATCTAGTGGACTTGTAGTTCGTTCGATTTCCGAAGCACTGTCTTTAGTGAGTTTATGGTAACATCGGGGATCCATATGTCTATGGTGACAGTGTTCTGACGGCGCCTATTCAGCAATTCAGTTTAACAGTTTTCACACCAAATGAGGTCAGAATGTCAACCCGAGGTCTTCAACTTGTACGCGTTACTGACATTGTTATATGGCGGTTTCACACCACGGGTTCCCTTACATTTTGTGACTAGGGATCCGGAGAGCACGATTTGCAGCTGCAAACAGACGACGGTTATAACCTAAAGGAAACAATAAGGGAAAATCACGAAATACTCGTAACTTCAGGATATTAGGTGCCTAGTTTCCAGTTTTTTTTGTCGAGCCGACAAGCTCGAGATAGCACAGCGACAACAACAATGACAGTGTTATTTACACCCATTTACACATTCATACGTGATCTAAATAGCCTGTCTTCATGTGACAGCGGTCGGTAAGTCGTCAGCTTCCTCTGTGCAATCAGATAACGTTGTAAAGTGACGTGAACCGATATTTTCGTTCTCTTTGCCCGGGAGGCTTCACAACTAGATGTCACTGACTGTTGGTTCCCCCTGTGAATTTTTCTTGCGCTCTAACTACTGATGAGTAACGCGACTTACGCCCGTTTATTACGATGCCGTTTGTTCGCTGCTGCTCCTGTGAATTTTTCTTGCGCTCTAACTACTGATGAGTAACGCGACTTACGCCCGTTTATTACGATGCCGTTTGTTTCGCTGCTGCTCTTTTTCCCCCGGTTTCTCCCTACTCAAGATCTGTCTATTCTTCTGCAACTTACTTTTTGTTGCTTCTAGACATCCCTGCTGCCTCAGTGACTATTTTCCACTCCCGCTGATTGCGTCATCATTGATTGTACGTTTGCTTAATTCATGATGCTTATTAATCCGTTTGTCTGTAGAACCAGTTCCTGTCAGCCCTCAATACGTCATCTGATGCTCATGTCTGTCTGCTCTTACTGTCTACTGGCTACGAACTGCGTATAATCTAATAGCCGCAATCGTCCTGTGAGATCCATACCCACCCGAATCTTACACTGACTTTCTCAGACCAATGGAAACCGATTGGGGCAGTTCGAGAAACTACTGTTTTAGAAAAGTTTGTCAAATATCCGATGTATTCATTGTGGGACAGAGTTTTACTTTCAACAATAAAAAACGCCGCCAGGCAGTTTGATCGAGCTTGACAGATAAGCAAGGGATGGAGTCTTTTTCAACCAGCATTGTAGAGTATCGGTCAGAACTTCCTATTGGTCACTCGGTTTCAAGAGTGATTGGTCAGGGATGCAAAATTAATAAAACCATCGTAAACGAGAAATTCGGTTGGATTCTGCTGAGTCTCTGACCAAAGCCACATTCCTGTGCGAACGAATATATTTGGCGAAAATTAGTACCCATCTGTTATTATCTTCCCTTATCGGGGCACTTCAGTTGTTGTGTCCTGTTGAATGTCTTTTTCAGATTTTGGTCTGTGTAGGCTAGTGAATATAACGGCGATGTGGTTAGAGGTGGGAATTCTAACTGGAGACAGATTCTAACTGGTTTGGGACGCCCACTTTGAGTCGAAACTTCCGCCGCTGCAAAATACTTTCAAACCCGGGCATTTGTGAACTTAGCTGGTCTAAACCACTTTCTACACGCCTATCACTTCCATTCATTCTATTGTATTCACTCTGGGATGTCTAGTGGTCACCATCGTCCAGGCTACTTGTCGCTAAGGTGTGGTTCTAATTTAGCGCCTCGAAACCTCCAAGTTTTACACGTGTTATTTCTCAACGTCTCGTGAAAACTCACCATCTAGAGGTCCTTAACTATTGCCTTATAACGGTCTTATTGCTTGAGCTTCTTGGAGTTCCTTTTTGCGCCGCTTGTACCCACCAGTTCTCAACTAATCTGAGCGCAAAGTTTTCCTCTTCTTGAATTTTGATTTAATGTCATGTTTTGCACCCCTTTTAATATTTCTCAGACGCCCCCGTTTTTTGTAGGATGGTCGCCACCTCAATTCATCCCCTGGTGCACGTTGACGCGCGGGGAGGGCGATGTTTTTCTAGGTTGTTACTTAATGAAATTCGCTACGTATCTGCTTGCATCATGTCCCCCTCTGACCCCAGATTATATTGCTGACATTCGGCTTAATACTAAAGAAACAGTAACAGCACACCATTATACGATGAACGGACAGATAGTTTAACATTAGAAAAATATTGTAGCCGAAGTCGAACACATGCATATTTTAAAGGCGGCATGCTTTAAAACTCTAATATGACTGACTGCGGTCAGCTCCAATCTCATAAAATTTATAGCAATACAGCAGAGATCGCTCGCGAATTGGTGAGTACTGCACTGTATCAGGCACTTTTCAGAATGTGTCGGAGAAACCCCACAACTGCTAGATATTTTGCAGCAGTCCTACTAGTACAAATGTATGATTTAATGTGGAACTTGCATTTGGTTCCGCAAAGTTATCGGAAAAACGTTGATTGTGTTTGTGTGATCAGTGTACACAAATGGTAGAGATCGAATCTCATTAAGGTTGTTACCGGGTTTTGCTACATTCAACCGACAACTCGACCGCTGTAGTCACCACATGCTTTGAACATGAGTTGATTGTGAAACGCAAGCACGATATGTATTGCAGACAGCGGTCGTGTATTAACCTTTTGTGGATATATCAGTATTCTTAGGACATATGCGCCTGCCACACCTGCAGTCTAGGGAACCTCTCATCCACGTGTTAAAGGTGGGATTGCTGTAAGTGTTGGAAGTCGCAAGTAATCGCCTGTGTATTCATTGGGGCGCATTTGTCTTGAAGCTGTTTGGACATTGAACGAAGTGAATCACTCCGTGGGTAAGTCAAGCTCACCTGGGTTTAGGATTAGAGAGAGGGTCTGTCAGTGTCGTGGCATACTCCAGCTTGATTCTCACGTTGGCCATACCGCTCCAGCCAGCCAAACATAGCTGAGGTGTTGGTAGATGCACCCGCCGACCATGCCTTCTACGGAACGTCAGCGAAGATAGTAAACTTACAGGACCTAGTGGCATCCACATCGATGCACTCGAATAGGTATGATTAATGAATGGTGATTCGGTGCTTGGTGAAAATATCAATGACATAATGCGAACTTATTCAGTTTTTGATCATCTTAATAAGCGAACGAAATAGCAACGCCTGACTAGATTGATCAAGCCCAATCGGGTCTCTGAGGCTGGTGCCTGAGGATTCCAAGACATTCAGAATAATCTACGATGAAAATCCTGCCTACAATTGGACGTGCACGTTTATAAGTGTTGCCAGCGTTCCAACGAGATCATCGCGCTTATGTGCGTCTACAATTGCCAAAAGGGGAAAAAATCGAACTTGTTGAATTTGCGTTACATCTGTGAAGTACATTTTTCCTACTTTATATCACTCATGGTTTGAACTACTTGCTGAACTTATTTACGAATAGGGAAGGATGTCAGGTTGTGCGTGTGTGTGTGTGTGTGTGCCTGATACACGTATTGGACTGGGCAAGGAAGATAAATTATGTTCGTCCTCTTTCTGGGGACATACCACTCCCTAAAAGCAACTACTTCTGACTCGTCCCCTGAGGTTTTCGTTAAATATACTAGCCTCCTCCTGAATTGAAACTACTTTTGGTCGAAATCCACTTAAGAAGGAACTAAAAAGGCTATCAGCTTGCTTGTTTGGCTTGCAGCCAAGGCAGAACAACACAACCAGAAGGAAATCACCAAATTTTCAGCTAACTATCAACTGTTGCTCACTGTAAGCCTGATAAGTTCCAAGCAAAGAGTTTCGAATTTCACCGGGTCAATAAATGGCACCAAAATTCTCCGTAAATTTTTTTCTGAAACGTTTGAAATATGCACGCAAGCTTTTATCCCTGTCTCTTGTGGTGTACAGGCAAGACGATGCATCGAAATCCTAACTGTGCTAAACCTTGGCGCACTTCTAACGAAATATGTACCGGACCAAAAGTATCGGAAAATTTATCACATTATTCTCATCAACTAGAAGCGAGATGGCTCAGTGGTTAGAGTGCAAATTTACTGACCAGAAGGTCCTGGTTTGAACCGCACCTCAACCCGTCGACTTCCACCATCCAGGCTTGGGTAACCTGACCGTGTCCCACCTCTCATGCTTTCTTTGGGTGGTATTAGAGCTAGGCACTCAAAAGGACGATAAAGCTGAACGATTATCTTTTTTTCTAACTTCCTATTTCAGCCGCGGGAACTTTGGATGCCACCGCACTTCAAATAACCTCTTAACTGACATGCCACTGATTGCTACCCAGCTGGGATCAAACTAGCGAATTGCAACTGAAAGCTCTGTCTTTCTAGTGTATTTTTAAACCTGCAAACATTTTATAGCTTGTACACAAATTTTGGAATTGGACAAGTTTGTTTATCCATACTTCAGAAATGAAGAAATCGGTGGCACATCTTGCAGACTAGTTTATTCTACTTCATCTAATGTCAGCAAGTGCTACAGTGCTCCGTCGAAATTCCATTAACGTAACTCTTAGTTCATAGAAATCCTACATAATGATAATGCAGCTTTATGATTCTTGAGAATCTATAGATCTAGTACAGTCCAACATACCTTGATCGAAGAACCACTTCCACGTACCAAACAAAAATGTAGGGCGCTGGGTACCCATGATTTTGATCTTGGAGCGGATCCCAAGCTCTTTCACCAGGGTTAGCGTTGGGTGCCAGCTATTATGACGAGAAGCACTCACCTTTGTTATGGAGCCAAACCTATCTATATCATATTCCTAGACTGATATATTAAAATGGAACAATTAAAACTAGAAAATGGCTTAAATGTCCTCTGAAGTGCTAAAACGTTCATGATTTCTCCACTCCAACCTCATTCTTCTGGTCAATCGGCCAAGCACACACACACACACCAATCGGTTAGTGAACGGTACATGTATGCAACCCATAGAATTACTATGCTATCAGATGCGCTTTATCGCATTTGAGTGTAGGTTGTGTACATCGTGATTCAGCCATACAACTTGCTACATCAAATTAGCCATCTTACCAACTGTTAAATTTACACAACTGTGAACTACTGCTCCTTCCTACGATTTTTACGCCCTGTAGAATCTCCAGTCATCCAAAAGTCGGGTGAATGCTTGTTTGCCCATTTTTCCCGACTCTGCTCCATACGTGTCACATATCGTTTCCTATGCCTTCTAAATATCAAGATGTGATTTTGTGTGTAGTTTGCTATATATATCATCCAGATAAAAGGATTCACGGGATATAGGTATTACCCAGTACTACCTGGTATGGAGACTTCGAACATAGTTTCCTGATGACTTTTTGTTCACAAACTCATCGTTGGTCTTCCAAACTTTGGGCAGTGTTCGACCATTATGAGCAATAATGTCATTTAATTAGCCAGTTGGCGGTACTTGTCCCCCTTACACAGATGGAACGAATAGTGGCCGTGAGCGTGACCTTGGACCAATTGTTAAAACAAAACAAAACTTTTTATTTTCTTAATTCATATGGCTAGTTTGTGGTTCCGAAACCTCAACCCATCTCGGAAAGCTAACTCGAGTGAATTAGCCAACTGACTTGCCATTTCCCTAGCGCAGAGCTGGGCTTGTTGCCCGAGTGGTTGGAGGGCTGTGCTATGTCACTGTGAGAGGCAAAGTATGAGGATATAGTTATTCCCAATCAACAAATAAAATTGTGAAAACCGATGTGTATTAGAAACCAACATTTGTTTTACCAGGAGATCAAAATGAACACCAAAACAACAATTGAAACCCATTCTGAACAAGTGTGCGAAGTATGCTATTTGTAAACATTAGGCTTCTGTGCAGTTATCACAAAACGGGAGTCGTACTTCTAACATTACAAATACCAAAAAAATTTTGTCGACTATTCTCATCTGGTGAATTTGAGGTGACTAAGCATAGCTCCTGAACGCGGCCATACATCCAGACAGACCAGACCGATCGCCCGTGAACGGCTTGAGGGAGGCATGTACATGCTTCTACCGGATTTCTCATACTACTGGATGAAACCTAAGCTCATATTCAATTCAGATTGATCCCACACTACGGAACGATCTACTTGTTTTCAGTATGACTTCCTCGAAGTTGTTTATCTTCTCCATTCCGGTCAACTGAGGGTCTGACTGATTTCTCATACTACTGGATGAAACCTAAGCTCATATTCAATTCAGATTGATCCCACACTACGGAACGATCTACTTGTTTTCAGTATGACTTCCTCGAAGTTGTTTATCTTCTCCATTCCGGTCAACTGACGGGTCTGACTGATACATCACAAGAGGATATGGCAGGTGATTAAAATCGAGGCGTGGAATGAAACAGATTCCATGGTCAAAGATTTAGTAGATAGTGTGCCATTCACCTTAAGTGACATTCTGGCCTATGAAAATAGGCGAGGACGTAGTGGGCTTTTTGGTTCAAATCTCAAGTAATTGATTGAAACTCGTGTTCCACAGTCGCGCCACACGCCGATCTCGAGAGGGCCAGCGGTGCTTCCAACCTGCCGATGAGTTTTATAAAGCCAAATGACAAGTGTGAGTGGCGTCCCATTCTTCTGTAGAAGAGAGTAATGCCATCACATACACTGGCTATGCATTCGTCATCATCTTCGTCATCGACAGCATGACATCAGTGTTCAGCACTGATGCTTTATTGCCGTAATGTGCATTCGTACAATATTCAACCTGCAGCCTTAGTCTATGTTCAATATAGTTAACAGTGTGAATTTTTCATTATGGTTCATCTGTATCTGTGAATCCATCGCCACCATCTCAGAGCTTGTGGAGAAAAATGTTTCTGAGATATATTGTCCGATGGTTGATGTCTATATCTTCGGGATGACCAAGTTTGTGTTCTTAGCCTTGTGAGCATTCTTAAAGAGCATGAAGTCAACAGTTTGTTGGTATACCGCGAAAATGTATTACATTCGAATGACACCAAACATGCTTATTGCTACGATTTGGCTACATCTTCAATGACTAGCGATTTACCTTTTGTGGAGATACTGGGAACGAATCAGTAACGTCAGCGTCAGCTGGTTTACCTCCAGCAGTTACAAATGATGGGCGGTAAACAATTGTCACCTCGATTACTATTGGATGTCTCGTTCCATAATAAATTGAATGGGATCACACCTCCATTCTCTTGCTATTAGATCAGTCATTAGTAACAGAATTATCCCAACAAAACCAGCGGATTTATTCCTAAATGAATCATCTCTCATCGGTTAGTAGACATTCGACCTGATGTCTGGTACTGGGGTGACAGCACGATTAATAGCTCAGATATTATCGTTATGGCAAACCTACCATCAAGATAACGTTCACGGAAGGTTATGATTGGTGTGAAAGAGCGAATCTCATTTGAGTGGCGGATTACGAATATCGAACCAATGACGTTACAACCAGGGATGCGGCAGACAAAACATCTGGCCAAGCTTACGGGTGACGAAAATTGAGAGTAACAATGTAAAGGATGACGATTCAACAAGGACATAGGTCTCGCAAAGTCTGCACTCATGTTATGGAGTGATAATCTCTAATCTCGCGGACAGATTACAGTTACTTTCCTTGGAGATGACAACCGTGACTACGATTATGACTAGTCACAAGCACAGACATCCGTATTAGAACTCGAATTAAAGTGAATCGCCTGTGAGCGTCACTGTTTCAAATACGGAACTTTGGTTTTCACCTCAACCTTTAGTAGCAGCTTCCACTGATTTCCAGGCCAAACAGGCTCTTAGTTGACAACTAAGTCGGTAAAGGACAACTGTTTCAGTTGAATGATTTTCACCCAAAATAATAATAAAATGAGATCCAAGGACACATATTGTTTAGTATGGTTCTAGCCAGTACCCTAATGTATTGTCATTCTCCAGCAAAACCAGAGTTGACCGGCTGTTTTGTACATGCCTTTCACATACAAACCGCCTGAGAGAGAGAGAGAGAGCTAGAATGGTCAGACGTCTTTAGGTGTACGCCGTACTCGATTACCACATCCCCGAAAAGCAAGATGTGGGCATCGGATGATTGGATGACAGAATGAAATGACGGGATTGCAAGGAAACAGCTTCGTAACAATAATTAGTCGCTCAGGTCGACGGGTGCAATGTTACGTTCGGGATATGACACTCTACCCAAATAGATTTCGTCACTTACTGCGATAAATTTACGATCAAAAAAGCCGTACTTCCAAGTAGACGATAACAGTTTTTCGCGCTTTGAATGTCTCCGACAGTTCTTTCAGCGACCGATGCGGGAGTCTCGCCTGACTAACATCGCTTACCTCCAGGTCCTTTAAAAATTGCCGTGGTTATGATAACTAGTCCTGAGAAGTGCCCACGTTAAACTGCAAATAGCAACATGCCATGGTGCTGCTGCCAAGAACTGGTCGGACTCTGACAGCAAACACCCGCAAGGTTTTTTTCCTTACGTTGGTTCATCAAGCATTTAACAAGAAAAGCCTCGGATGCTCAAAATTTGGTCTTATTTCTACTACAAAAACATGTAAGTGCGACACTCATTACACAAGAATTATGAAATCATCCATGAAGTGAGATGACGTGTTAGATGATCAGGTTTAATACTTGCATGCGTTCAGGCCACTTCAAATGTGTTGGTTGGTTACTGAAACAAAGCCCCCCCCCCCACTCCTGAAAAGTTATCCCAAAAACAAACAAAATTTTGGTATAATTTACCTTCCTAAGAAAGTTCCTTCATTTTCCAGAGGACTTTCCCCTTAATCGGCGAAATTTTGCACGCTAGAAAAAACGAAGCCAATGACTGTGATGCCCCTCCTGAGAGGAATTCAATCATAGTGTTTTTCAGAGTGGAGTCAGTGGAGCGAGCCAAGTGTCACTTTCTCAGGGGTGGTCGGTGGAAGCTTAAAGTGGTTTTGGCCGAAGACTTATCTCTGGACGTGGGACAATTCATAACACATTGTCGCGTTCCAGTTAGCTAGTCAGTAGTTGAAATTTCAACTTACGGTCAAGTTCAGTAGAAAAAAATATGGGGAACGTGAGCTTCTGGACGAACCGTTTTTTGTGGTTTAAATTAGTTTCTGCTCGATGTTTTGCTTCAAACACTTACTACCTAATTCATTTCAGTAGTAAAGATTCCAATTATTTGAACGATAACCCTCAAGGTCACCGCATACCACATCATGGTGCGGAAAGTACGTACTACAATTATTTGATCATTTGATAAAAATCCTCAAACTATCGTGCTTATGGGCTTGGTTCGACTTATATTATTCGTAACTTTGTATCTTCGAAATACTGAACGTGTTCTAGGAGCGATTTCAATCGACAAATCAACGCAGATCCCACTGTCTTGACTCAAGGTCAAAAATATGCATTTAATACCTCCTTGTGTTTTTGTACTCGCTTGTTCCCAATAAAACTGTTGTTAGTCTTTTCCCGTCATTGATTTCATGGAAGGAATATTTTCAGACAATTGTAACAAGAGGGTGAATAGCCTTAGTAGTGTCGACAGTTTTCTCAAAGCCATCGAAATTTTGCAGAACCTCTTGCTTACTTTGTCGAAGGCTTCCGTGAATTCTACGAACATAGCTTATCAAAGTTGATTTTCTCTCGCAGCCGACTCATTGGATCCTATTAGAAATCAACACTGTTCTCCAGGAATCCTTTTTTGTGATCTTGTGAATGTTTCCTGTAACAATAAACTCGAGTTGTGAAAGCTCGTGACCAACCAAATTAGCCTTCTGTACATACCATAGACCTTAAGATGTGTGCAAGTGCGCTTCAGAGTCTAAAGATGCTGATTTGTCTGAACTGATCCTCTCAAGTGGCAAGCACACGAATCCTTGCCTTCTGACCTGAACTAAAGCCGTACTCTTACGCCTTCATCTCTAGCCCAAGTTGGTGCAGCTCGTATCTAGCGCGTATTTTACATCTGCATGACATACTTACCTGTCATTCGTGTTTGACATCACTCCTTGTTATCAGGACTACTTCGTCCTTTGCGTATCATTATGCCGACCAATTAGGGATATAATTAGTTCGTTCTCCAAGAGTATCAATGTTCAGTCGACAAGGTATGCACGATAGGATCATACGTGCATCGCAGAGAGGACTGCTTCCTCCATAACTGTCTGCTTGCTGTCGGTTTCCTTGAAAGGTGGGACGATTGTGGCATCCCTGAAATCCTGTGGAACACTTTTGTCTGGTTCTTTGACAACTATGCAACGATCAGCACTTTGTTTCGATCGCCATAACTGTGGAACACGAGTTTCGATCAACTACTTAAGATTTGAACCAAAAAGCCCACTAAGTCCTCGCCTATTTTCATAGGCCAGAATGATACTTAAAGTAAATGCACACTATCTACAAAATCGTTGACACGGACTCTGTTTCATTCCACGCCTTGATTTTAATAACTTGCTTTATCCTCTTGTGATGGATCAGTTAGACCCGTCAGTTTACCGAAATGGAGAGGATAAACAACTTCGAGGAAGTCTTACTGAAAACCAGTGGATCGTTCTGCAATATGGGATCCACCTGGACCGGAGTATAAAAAGCTGACAGACCAACAGGATGGTGGTAGGCTGAAATGTTTCAGTATACAAAACAGTAGTTATCAAAATGGATTTGTTCGTCCTTCTGGCACCTCCTCTTTGAAGTAATCGATTGCAGAACTGCTGCTGAGTGTTGAGTTGCATTGGTATGACGGCTTTCTTATTCTGCCCGTCAATCCTCCAGAGGCGAAACTTTTGGAAATGACCGGTTCGTCAATCGGCTCTAGAGATTCACATTTTTTAGGTCCATTTAAGTATGTCGAAAAGAATCTCCAGTGGAAAAATCACGATGAGGGTGGCTGTCNAGGAAGAGCGTAGCTGATTTGCATAACGGACCAAGACAGAAGAGCCTACGTTTACTTCATAGACAAGCTTCACAGTATGGCGCACAATTATATCTTTTGTCCACTTTTCCGCACCACCATAATCTTTCGTGAGCACAATTTGGCCAACAATAAATATGTTACTTACAGCACCGTTAACTAAATTTTCATATTTGTGTTTCTTCCGGTTGGCAAATGTTGTGTTGGAAGGATGACGTCAACGGGTAAACGGATCTTCCGGTTCATAAGTACTCCCGTCTGAGACTTACCGTGTAGAGCGGTAACGGTTGGTGTGATTCCCCACCCCTGTGAGTTTCAGGAGTGTGCGTTTGAAATCTTTCCGCTTGGCCATTTGATTGTGGATGGAATGGTGGTGATTGCACATGCTGTATGCTATTTTCTTGACAGAAAGCGGAAAAGTCGGCGGACGTGATTGCACTGCCGTTACCAGAGACAATGCTATTCGCAACTCCAAAGTTGCTAGACATATGCTGTAATCTTGAATTAGTAGCACGTGCAGTAAAAGTTCATGCTAAACACTTCCGGCCACTTGCCGTCGGCATCTACTTGGATCAACTGTTGTTGGCCATTGATGGATACCGCAAAGTCAACATGAAGTCGTGACCATGGAATTTCTCGAACAGGTCGTGTACATAATTCTGTTTTCCGAGGGGATTTCGCGGATAGTTGGCATTTTGAGCACTTGCGTACGAGTTTTTCTAACTGCCTATCCATGCTTGGCCAGCAGACATAAGTACTTGTTGGCAAATTCATGCGGTTAATACCAGGGTTTCCAAAATGAAGTTGTTTGGGGACATCGCTCTGTAATTCCGGGGGCACAATCACCCGTTCTTCAAAGATTATGTAACTGTCAACCTGAGAAAGTGAGGATCAGTGTTGGAAGAACGGTTGAAGTAGTTTATCGGAACATACTGCAGACCAGTGTGTGCGGTGGAAATGGATTACATTCTGAAGTAACGGGTCACGAGCGGTGGCGTCGGGAACCACGACAGAAGTAACTGGAAGTGCACGAATGGCAGTACGTTAACTTCTGGTTCCACCGTCATTGCAGTAACAACAGCATCCTCGGGTTATTGAAGTTGAGAATCGATGAGTCTGGCTAATTCTTCGGCTTGGCCAACGGCATCAGTAGACTGGTCTTTGATGGAGAAACAATAGCTTAAATGCATCGTAGCCCAACGTTTCAAACGGTTGGCTGTATATACAGGGAAGTCTTCGATCCGAAAACGCTGAGATGCGGCTTATGGTCCTTGATGAGCGTATAATGACGTCCATATAGCATTCTGCGAAACTTCTTAATGGTGAAGATGATCGTTTATGCTTTCTTTTTCGTTCTGACCCGAATAGCGCTTGGTAATTTTTTCGGATATACCTGCGTGAGCAATTGCTTTTTAGTGCCCGCTAGGGAAAGCGTGAGAGGATAGCTCCAGTACCACAGTTGGATGCATCCGAAAGAGCTGTAATGTCCAGAGGTGGATTGTAATGCGCATGTAGCAGAGCAGAGCGCATGGCAGAGTTGAGTAATTAAGTTACCTTACTAAAATTTGACTGGCACTGATATGACCAGTTCAAAGACACATCCTTTCTTAAGAGATGGTTTGGTAGTTCACGGGCTCGATGCGTTTCTGGAGAAAAAATAAACCGTAATGGCTTATTAAACCGAGAAAGGATCCCAAGGATGCTAAATCTATCGGTGCTGCAATTTGTTGTATAGCAGGAATACATTTTGGGTCTGGATGCAGGCCGCTTTCGTCAAAAATAAGTCCGAGATATTTAATGGATATGAATAAAAAGAAATGCACATTTTTCTGCACGTAGACGAAAACCATGCTGTTGACTTCATTCGGGTACACAACGCAAACGATGCAAATGTGCTTGACTGAAAAGTATGAGAATAATTTCATCCAAATAAGCAGCAACTCTTGATAAACCGTTTAGCATGGCATCCATTGTTCGTTGAAATATGGATGGTGCAGATTCTATCCCAAATGGCAGACGGTTAAAGTGAAACAAACTGCCTTGTGCATTAATTGTCGAAAGTTCTTTGGAGTTATTGGGCACTTGTATTTGAAGGCAAGAATCAGCGAGATCCAGCTTGACGAAACATTTGCTACTAATGAGCTCTGTACCGGTAATGGATTTCGGTGAGAGATTAACATGGCGTTTAATTCAGTGGAATAATCAACACATATGCAGACCTTACCGTTGGCTTTTTTGATGACAATAATGGGCGCTGTCCATGACGCATAGATAACTGGCTGGGTAACTCCGGTCTGCTAGAGACGAACAATTTCATTCTCCACGGTTGAGAGAGCGGCAAGTGGTACGGATCGCTTCGGTCTGAATATTGGTCTGGAATCGGGCTGGAGTTTGAGACTTGCCTTGATTTTGGTATACCAACCAAAGCCACCTTAGAAGATATTTTCATTTTTGTCTTGAGTATGTTAGTAAAGTGTTTTGCAATGTCTGAGGAGGATAGAAATTTCAGAGCACTGCACACAAGTGATAAAGTTACAATGAAAAGAAGTCCAAGAGTGTTCGAATTGTGACAGTCAGTGGGATAACAATTTCCTGAGAAATGCAAATTGTTGAAGGATGCATCAGAGTCTGACATGCTAGTCAGTGGTAGGGTATTGCCAGATGCATTTTGGGCCCGATGGTTTGTGAATGACACGACAAGTTTTCCCATCAACTCCCAAATGGAATGTCATATCAGTGTAATATCTAAAGCTGTGTAGAGCTGCAGACGGATTGGAATTTTGTTGATGTAAACTGTAAGGCATTTCCTTCAGGACTCAACTTCAACTTGGAATGCTGCAAACACAGATCTGGACTGTTGACGTTTCGTGTACGGCTGCTTTTTGACCGTGTTACCGAGTGGACCGTTGAAGCTTTTATGTTTTTGGGTACTTTAGATTTTTGGGTACGGTAGAAACCTTGGTGGCCCCCTGGCACTGGTGCTCCTTGAATGGACAGAAACGTGCATAATGCCATAGCACCACTGGAATTAGTAGGTTGTGACGTCTGCTGTACCATTGCGCTATCGTGTTTGAGAGTACGCAAACGCTGATGATTAATTTCGCGGTAATGTCCTTCTCAATCCCAAGCTTGGAAAGTGATAGAGTACGAATACCTGATTCCCGCTGAGACCGAAGTTCAGTAACGAAAATTAGGCACGTGAATTGATCTTCTATAAATGTCTGCACTGACAATCGACCGGAAAACGTGACGTAATCGTCGGCAACGGCACTTGGCCTATTTAAGACGATTGTATCGAACAGTAAAAAGTGAATGCTGATCACTGAAAATTTCACGAGCTGTTCTAATGTTGGTGCAAAATTCAGATCCTTTGGATTTTTGTGAAGAATGAAGTTCATGAACTGATCGTGTTCGAGGTTTCCGGACAAAGAGACGGGATTTCCACGCATCATCTTTGTTGGCAAATTCATTCTGGAAAGTGTCTTCTACGAACCAGATGCTGGTTCGTAGATAAATTCGGTAATAATTGCTGCGATAGAATCGGCAAAGGATAATGACGTACAACTTTGAGATGGAACTGATATCTGAATACTGATGACTTGATTAGGAGACTGGATAAATCTCAATCACGATTCTTCGAACTGCGCTTCTTGCTGTTGAAGGACTGCCTTCAAATTCGCAGCCAAAAGTTACATATTTGTGTTCGCGTTGGACTCCCGTCGCCATTTTTATATCCTCTGATTGTGTAACGGTCAGACTTGTCAGTTCACTGGAATGGAGAATACAAGCAACTTCGAGGGAGTTATGCTGCAAACAAGTAGATTGCTCTGTGATATGGACTTCAGTTGAACCAGAACATAAAAATAGCTAACAGTCCAATACGATGCCAGTGAGAGGCTGAAATGCAGAAACAATTTTTCAGTATACAAAACAATCGTTAGCGGATGGATTTATTCGTTTGGAAGCAGTCCTCCTAAAATAACCCAACTACAAGCGTGTCATAATTTATTCCTCATTTTATTTTCGAGTGGTTCATTATCAGAAGACCGTGAACCTGTCACACTTTGAAGCAATTTTATGAATTTTCCTACTATTGTGGTCACTGCCCGTCAACAAACAATTTGGTGTCAAATGAGCCAGATTTAACCCGTCCCCACAACAGCCCACAACAGCGGTTAGAGCTTCAACACGCCAGACCACTAAAACACACCAGCAGGGTGGCTGTTCGTTAGTTCATTATTTAACCTTCCGTCTAGTAACAGTCCGTCCCTTCTTCACGAGGATTTCCTGTCCAGTTCAGACTGTAGTTACCGGTATACGTGCGCGTTTCTGGTCAACCACTTCAGTCTTTTCTGTTGTCCTGCATTTAATCATACTGCCAATGCCACGGTATTACCGACTGCTTCCTGAGACTAAACTATTCCCTACTTTCGGTTGATGCTTTACTGTTCCCGCTAATGACCTAGAATACATGAACACACAAATGTGATGGGCGTTTGCGTTGACGTGATTTATACTCATTCCTGCGGGTCATGCAAACCTAGCCAGATCCTACAGTCACTATATGAAATGAACGAAGTGGTACGTTTTGGACGGAACACACATTCCACAAGACTAGTGAAAACTCCTCGATTGTCCGCGACCAGTTTCATCCCTCTTGGCATTCATCAGGTACGCTCAGTCCTCGAGTTTCCGGCAACCATAGGTTCGGCTTGAACCCAAGCTGTACGAAATTCATGAGGGATTCTGCTGAGATACAACTGAGTTTCAAAAAAACCAAGGTGGTGTTCAAACAAGCTTAGTTAGCGAATTTTGTATAATTTGTGTTCAATGGGAACATCACTTTGGCGAAAACTCTAGGATTACACCTGTCTGTTGTATTTACTTCCTCCTGCGGATGACACGTAATACGTTAGGCCGTCCTCTGATGTCTGAAGCCACTCAACATGTCCAGACAGCTGAACATGTGGAAAAAAGCTGGGAACACATGAAAATGCTCTCAGATCCGACAAACTTACTGGTCACGCTAGATCCCGACTACTATCAAAGAAGGCCACGAGGGCAGTGAGAAAACAGCCCCAATCGTACAGTTTGGGCTCAAGCAGAACATGAAGTGGACTTAAACTCAGTGAATGGACCTATCTGATAGAACAAGTAGGCTGTATACGAGTTTTCGGCAGACCTTATGAGTAGTACGCTCCTTCAAGAAGTCCCTTATGGTGTCTCGTTACGCTCATCTCTGCAGTCTCTCCAATGGGCTAGAAGAACATGAATCGAGGCTGTTCCTACAACGACTATACTGTTGACGAACAGGAGGCACTCAAGTGTTGGAAGAATCAAGCAATCCTCCCTAGAATGGTTTGGTGTCTTTCTTTCCCTGTCTCCCAGAGCCCAGTCAAAACTCCCGTTATTTAACGACAGAACCGTCAGTTTGTCTGTCAGGTAGTCAGCGATAGAGAGTACAAGCCGGTTCCAAAATGATTGCCTTATGTGTCGGTCCTTCAGCGTGCTTTCGCGGCAGACCATTGAACCACTGGCTGGATTAGAAAGAGTTCCTGTCGACTGTCAACTGAAAGCTCTTTTCCGGCTTTAAGTCCCTGCTCTAAAATCGCGGACACAGTGGCACATAGTTCCACAAATAGACAGCTTTTGTGAGAAGAGTAACCTGAGGACTCAAAACAATGGCTTCTATGCTTAAACAATTTAAATCTGCGTGACCTTTTTGCTGCCTCTGAGTTCCCGTGTGATCTTAAGGTGTCCTACAGATAGAAAGCTAGTCTCCTTTCAGTCCCCAGTATTGCAGGAGCCTGTAAATCCGTTAACAGTCCAACCACTGTCTTCGATCCTCTGTTCTTGGCTTGGTCTAACTATTTATCCTCCTGTTCAGTGTCCAGACAGACAGAAGTTGTCCATGTTCCAGAACTGGTCGGATATACGTGTTGGACAGCACTGGCGAAAAGCTCAAAACCCAGTCGATCAAAGGATCTGAGAGCTCTAGAAACAACCACCACTTTTGATTTGAAACCCAGAACCGAGATCTTGATGCACTACTCGTGGCTATGGCGTCTTCAGTGTCAAGGAGCAGCACACATTATATTTGATTGGTAGAAGCCAGCGATCAGGCCAACATTGCAAGCCATCGAAAGAACACTGCGAAATCATCTATATATCATGTTGATTTGTTGACACACCGAAGCTTTAGATTATCCACATCCAAGAGACAAAACTACAAGCTGATAGAGTATGATTCACGCATACACACACACACACCAGACCCAACAGTTAAACGTGTGGGACGCCACTACGGAATGGGGCTATGTGTGAGAGATGGTTTATGAAGTTCATCTGCATCTTCTGCCCATTAAGGAATGTGCTACCTGGGCATAAACCCTGTAGGTGTCAAAGAGACGTTGGTGATGTCTACCATCAAGATCAAATTAAGAACATCAACTTCATCACCAGAGTCCACGTCTCCCACACGACTTCCTTTTTGTGAACCTGCCTCTGAAAAACCCGTGTGGTTCAACGACGTTCAACAATAACTCATCAGATGACTTGGAATGCGAGGATACATCTTGGTTGTTGATCAGGTAGCTCCTGATGTTTTCGTTGGGTGTGGCAATTAACTTGCAAACGTTTCGCTACCAAACGAAGATATATCATCAGCGCAATGTTGAGTGGATTCTACACACTGACAACAACTCCGAGCGTTCTACTCTCAAAACAGCCCGTCGATAGTGAACTTTAGTCTGCCGACAAGCTTCCACACGACAACAGTTGTAGTTGCTTTGTGAATACCCGATAAAATTTGTCTTCCCACGTAGCGTAACATACCGGTGCTAGCAGATCATTCACAAGCTTGGTCCTCACTTGGGCAGAATGGTAGACAACAAACTGCAAAACCGCGTCAGGAAATTTGAAAAGACGGCCAATCAGCATACAGGAGTCTGCCAAAGATCAATGGGGCTAGAACTCAAGTTGGCAACAGAACTACTTAAAACAAAAGACTCATCTAGAAAGCAAATTTTGTAAAAACTGACTGGAACTTAGGAGGACAGAAGTGATCTCAGCGAAGCTTTGACAAAGAACCTATCCAGTAGACTACTCACAGAGACAGAGTAAAACCTATCCATCAAAGGACTTAGCCTCGGTTTCAATGGTGCCACAAACCTGGAGTATTTAACCAGGCCATAAGTGAAGTGAGAGTCAATCGGACTTGACGAGAATGCTCAGCAATAACACTGCCAAACCATCGTTCTAAAAAGACATTTGACGGCTTTCCTTTTAAACAGTAAGCAGATAAGACTTGAAAACTTGGTTCATTGTGTTTAGCTAACTCACACACATCCCTACGACACGACTGGTGTAATTATGACAAGGATTTACTCATGGGGGAACTTAGCTACAGGTATTTGACCTCTTTGCACTTTGTGGCTCAAATACACCTTTGGTTTTAGCCTTTGGAATGGCCGGAATTATTTGGTCTACGAGACCTCATTCTCACTAATAGTAGATCACTGGTCATACTATTAGTTTACTATTCGGCAATCCAACCTTGTTGACTTGACAAGGATGTCGGTGTGTTCTTCTGATTCCTAGTCTGTAAATGTGCTTCATAAGTGTCACACTAAGAGATAGCTCAAAGAATCTCGGTGCGGAATAGTGCGCACACCGATAGATGTCTGTATGTTTTTGTTGAGTACACTTGAGATATGTGTGAATCAATCTAGTTGCTCAGCGTGCTAAAACTGCAAAGTAAACAGTCTATCAGGAGTCAAAACAAGTCCAGTTTTGGTAAACACACAAGACACGCGAACTGAAGTAACTAATTAAACTGAGAAAGAACTCGAGGAAAACAACCAACTCTTGGAATAATCAAAATGGAATGAAGTGAGATCGTCACATCCAAAATGGGGCAACAGCAAGTGGGTTATGGTAAGCGATTCGAGTGAACTCAGATCCTAAAGTTTTCGATTATGTACAAACATAATAGTTTAGTCTATTTGGGGACACTAATTCACCCCTGCGAAATAATCTGAACTTGGTTAAACAGCAGAGTCGTACTAGGCAGTGGAAAGACTATCCACCGCCCCCCTCCCATATAAGCCAAAGTTCCGAACGACACCTAGATCCCAGTAAGAAGAAATGAAATAAAAACAAAGCAACCGTATCTTATTGTAGTTAAAGTCCTCACCATCTAGCATAACTCAGTATTTGTCACTATACGTTGACAAAACATCCAATAGGTTATCGTCGCTGTTCTGACGATTAGTACGCAACCAGTGATAGACAGAAGTTAAAAGTTTCAGACCCTCATGTAACCAAGGGTCAAGTGGACATAGTATCTAACAAAGTAACAAATAAGATATCGGATGGGGTATCATAATGATTGAAGGAGTAGATATAAAATGCACATTTAATTCCAAGTTCAAAGACAGAAGCGGTGAAACTGACGATACGAGGACGAAATCATCTCAACTGTTGGTGCCAGAATCAAGTGGACTGTGTACATGACAATCAAGCGGAAATTAAACCGCTTTACAGAGGCACATTGTTACGGGGGACACTCAACTGGGTTGCCCCAATTTGGTCCACATATAATCGCATATGGATGAGGATGAGATACACAGTGTCGTCAGTTGAAACTTCCATTAAATCATCCATTTGTTCAAATTTCAAGGCAATCGTACATAGGTTCGGATTCTCCGTGACAGGCACACAGATGGTCAATCCACTGAGGAACAGACAAATACTGAACATCAACAACAACTGGCAACTAAACTCAAAGCTACGCACAAAATACCCAGAAATAAGTGCCCGCAAGTTTGCCAAGATAAACAACCGAGAACAACGAAAATAAGCGACAGTTGAGCAGCTGGCGCTTTCGATGGCCTGTTCAATTAATTCATCAAGCAATAAACTAACAAGTGGTGTTATTTCATGCCAAATATTACAGTTCACTTCGATGGTGTTTGCGCTGTGTTGTGTTGTGATTCGTTCGTCCATGACTATTTCGAAGTTGTTATTGAATGCGCGATAAGATATGGTTAAAGGTTCATCCACATGGACGGTGGTCTCTAGCATGAAAGCTAAAGCTGCAGTGGAGTTTGAGTGGCACATCGGACACCTGCAGATAGGGTAGATGTTTGTGGAAATGCAATATCGCATATAAATTTGATCCACGTAAAAGTATTAGGTACCTACCGAAGTCGGAACATTCGAGACGAAACGTGACATAAGTAAGCCCAGCATAATGTAAAATTACAATGGTGAGCAGGACTGGATTTCCAGCGAGACATTGAAGCCGAAACTGCTCGGTAACCAACGGGATAATGGGCAAAGATCACAACAAGAGTTTCTGTGCATTCAGAACTTTAAGTTGGCCAGGACGTCATTTAAGATCTCCCGGCATTTATAAATGTGCACACTTCGCCGAGGGGTTCACGCACGCCCCGGGAATGGCAAACCCAACACGGAATGATACTGATAGATTTAAGTGCTCTTACACAAAATCAGGAATACGAAAGACGATAGGATAATAATTCTAGAGAAGATTGAACAAAAAAGTCCTTCATGGCAAACCAGCACCCGTTGCATGTCACGGGTGTATGGCTGACTAGGCTCCCGATAGTCGAATATGATATTTTAACATTTGAATTTCTGTCTATTAATTACAGCCACCGGAAGACAAATGATCACAAGGACAATGACCACGCCGTAACAGATTGGGCGGGTGCTAGCAGAAAATTTTGGGCAAAGCATCTACTTGATAAACAACGCGAAAAAGCGACGCCTGACCGACGAAATTCTCTGGTTCATTGAAGCCAATCAATATCCAGAAATATTCCAACGGAAATTTGATGTGTGTGTGGTCCCAGCGGTCTGCAGTACACTAAGACGTGAGTGTTAGTGCACTACGTCTTCGCCACCCTTGTGGTATGGTTTGGTGGACAATTGACAACCGCCTGTTGGAAATCAGAACGACAATTCTCATACTCCATTCCCCGACAAATGGCGATCTATGGTCTCCGCAACAAACAGATGTTCTATTGTTCCAACAGCCTGAGATCACTCTTTGTATGAGGTGTGATATTGTCCAACCTGGTCTGCATTCAAGTGTAGTGCCAGCTTCCCACAGGGAACAAGCACTGTCTCAGCTCCGTGGTATCCACTTCCAATGAGGCGGTTCTTCTGACCACCAGTCCACACTTATTCATAGTCGAAATTTCCATATCACCAAGCAGGTCGTTTTCTCAATACGCCTGAGATTTGTGAACCAGTAAAGTAATTATCGACCGTCGTACCAATAGTCCCACTGGAAAGCTAATCCATTGGTCTGACCACCAGATGTTGTCTGCGATAAGCAAAAAGTGACAAAGCAACTATGGTCGCGCGTTGACATCTGGGTCAAGTGACCAGATGTTCTCTCATCATGACCAGAATTCACCTGGTCTCTTCATCGCTGTCCATCACATGTCATCAACTGAAGTGAAGCGGGGTACACGTCTGCAGTCTGTTCAGCGCTGGCAATCCTAACAACCCATCAGACTACCAACTCGGCGCACACACAAGTGCTTATCTGTTTAGGCGTTTGGGGTGAAATTTTCAACACGAAATCATTTGAATCGTGCGCAAACTAAATGGTCTGATTCACCAGTCATGCGGGCTTTAATGTCAGTGTTCTTGCCCACCGAATTATTCATGCGTTTTGATGAGGATCAAGCGAAAACAGCCAACCATCTCCACGCGTTTTCTACGCGTTTTCACATTTTGTTATGTGAACGTACAAATGAGCACAACTCCAGAAGATGTGTATCCATTGTTTGGTTTTCCTGCTATGCTGGCTCAGCTGACACTCTCTGAAAATGTGATAGAGGCGTCCGAAACTTGTGGCGTTGTTCGGGGATGAGGCAGTGTCGATCTTTTATCGACCTTCGTGTTAGTGAAATATCCACTGAGTTGAAATTGTGTGGATGAGTATGTATCATCTTCGCTGTTACGAGGTTTTCACCATCGCGCAGTTGTTTGTACACCGCTGGACCCTACGTCACTAAATTTCCTATTTTTGGTTGTTGTGCCCTCTAATTCTTCAGCTAGGTGAAAATCAAGGTACGTAATTCCGATTCTTGAGTAGGAGTTATCGTTCCCTGATGAAGGTGAAAATATGTAAATTAAAAGTTTGTACAGACCAAAATCTGAGCTGTTGATTAGGGCCTAGTGGGTCAGCAATGAAGAACTACCAGACGGCGGAAGTTGTGCTAGCACAAGTTTAGTTGCATTTCAATTGTCATTTAGATTGATTTGACAGTATCCGCCTCCAAAAGGCTTCCAACCACCAAGCACCGTAGATTAGAGCAGTATTCAACGAGGAACCAAATATTTCATTGGAGTTCTTCTTTTGCCGGTGGGATCAGTTACCGAAATTTCAAACTTGCAAGCAGCTATCTTAGCCCACATTTGGAAACCGCTTCCATGCGGGGTCCAGGTGGTAATGACCTATCCGCAATGTTTTAGATGTAATCAGAACTAGAATCCAGCACTGGCCAAGCTGTCCGACTGTTCGGAATGTGACGCAGAAACATGAGGCAATCAATCCACGAAACTCAGCAGCTTCTGGTCTTCTGAAGAATACTTTGCTACCAGCATGCTCCCTATTTTGATGAACATAAAGTTTGATGCAAGGTCTAGAGAACGGGCCTAAAAGGCCACTCTTTCTCCTTGTACGCCACGATAATATGAGCTGTAACTTGTGTGACCCCATTTTTATGAATAATAGAATAGAATAATAGAATAGTGACACGTGATAACGTGACACTTCAGGAGTTGGTGCATTTGAGGGCTAGGCTGAAGATGGGATCGGAACATCCGGAAATTGTTTGAGGACTGGTGCAGCTTACATGTGTGAATGGGAGAAAAACAGTGGACTGCCAGCTGGCCATATTACAGAGTAGTTGCTACAGATATGGGCTTTAGGTAGAGGATATGCCTTGTTGTGTTACTGATCAGGTGGCTGGTCGCCTATTCACATGGCCTGCAGGGTTTGCAAGCCAGTTACCAAACTTGGTATGCAGATCGAAATCCACCTTGACAACAGCCAACAAACTCATCCAGTCCTCCAACTTACCGACATCCTACTAGGTAATTTGTTTGAAATGAAGGTGATACAATCTTTATATGATGCAGTGTGGGTCAGCTGTACTGGGGAATCTCATCCACATCACACTCTATGAGTTACTCGCTTCCATGACTTCAAATCGGCTCTGTTCTTGCCATTCAATAAGCAGTGGCTAGATTGCATGCAATCTCTTCTTTTTACTATGCTGTTTGACAGGTTCGATCCTTGCGACAGACATGACTATGATATGATACCATAGATGTGCAACGGGTAAATTATTAGACAAAAAAATCTGTCATGTAGCTGTCTGATCAAGTGATCACGTCGTTAGATGACGCTCTCTGAAACCAACAGATCCATCAAGTTCAACGAAGCTAAGCAAGAAATAGTATATCTGTCAACAAAGCGTCCCTTCATCGATCCTGCTACTGGCTGTTACCTATAGTAACTTTGTGTGGACCAAACGTTCGACGACACACTGTTACGGTTCCCAGCAAAGGAAAGTTAGTTTAGGCATGCATCAATTGCTGATACGTTGCTTATACCTATTAGTTACTCAGTATAATATAAATCAACTACTTATTTGCTACCAGGACTCTCACTCGAACCTTTGACGTTCTGGCGATGGCAGCTGATGCTGGTTGTGTTCACATCTAGTTTAGGCCTTGGCTAGTTGACCACAGTTCATTTATAGGGACCAGAGATTATGCGGGCGCAACAACCAATTATTGAAAGCCACACTGACATATCTCTCAGATCAGCCAAGCTGAATTTGAATCTGCAGAACATGAACTCCTGGTCATTGATTAGGGAGAACTGTTTTGCTACTTATTCGAAAATGTGGTTACGTAAAACACTCCAAGATCAAAGCCATTTCGTGAGATGCATTTCAGGTTTCGCTTTCCGGTCCCTACTGTAAGTTTTGCTTTAGTTGTAGGATGACCACCTTTGGGATCGGTCACGTCCAAGAGTTCTCTGTAAATGGATCTTTATCATTTTCGGAAAAGTTTGGCAAACAGTCAGTAGATTGAGTGCTGGGTAACATTTCGCCTTTGACAAAAAATCGTCATCAGGTTAAGTGACTAGGTTACAAGCTTGGTCGACACTTTGGGCAGAAGGAGAACCAATCAACAAAGTCAGGGTGAATCGGTGTTAAATGTCGGCCAAAGGATTTCGCTTGTTAGAGTGAGTCAGAAAGTTTTAGGACCGATGGGGAACCTACATAGATTTGGGTTCAGCTTAGGGTTCGTTTCAAGTGAAGACCTCAGTTGAATATTGTTAACACTTTGTTGGTCTGTGTGGATGAGCTAGTGTCATGATAATTGTGTAGGGGAGAGGGATTCTGCGAGTTTTGTTCAGGTTGGGATTTCTGCTCACAAGTCTGCGTATATTGTTAACCACAAAGCATCAAGTGTCAACTCAGCATATCTAACACCGATGTCCATACGTTCGCCATTTCCACACCCTAGATCCTATTCATACTGTGACGCTCGGTGATTTCCACTATCTCCGTCATCAGCCGATGTGGTGTGAATAGCAGTCCCCGTTTTAAGGCATCTACATTCTCCAGATCTGTTCTACGTCCTGCGTTCAAAACATGTCCTCCGTTGCCGGTGCTTGTCATTAGTTCACATTCCTTAGTGGTTTTTTACCCTTCTTTTATGTTCACCAATCCTGGTTGCAGTTCCCTGGCTGTTTGTCTTGTGTAAACCGTAGTGCAACCAATGTATTTAATTTCATAAACACATTCCGTTCTCGGATGTTCACTATGTTCAGCAGTGTTCGAACAACCTCAGATGTTCCTGCTTTACATGGAATGATCACTGTGTCACTACATTCCGTAGAAGGTCTTGATACCAAAGCTAATATCCTTCTGAATTGCCGTCTACTTAAACTCACGGGGTATCCGACTTTGAAGTTTCTAACAGCGTCGATTTGGGCTGCTGTTCGGTCGATCTCTTTTCTGCACGGACTACGAATAAGTCCAAAATCCACCAGTTTTTCACAGTTGTTTTGCCCGTTCTCTTCTTTTTCCTTGCTTTACCAGTTTTTCACAGTTGTTTTGCCCGTTCTCTTCTTTTTCACTGACTTCGTTTAACTTTTTCTGCACCGCTTACGCTGTGGACATTTGGATGGGGTGACAGATGCTGACTGCCGTAGAGGTCATGTTACGGTCAATTTCGTTTGACCTAATACCGTGGTTGATTTGATCTCAATCCAGAAGCACATAACCCTTTTGAATTTTTCGTGTTTCTGATATCAGTACACTGCGCACGTGGCATTAGACAGGTAATGTCACTTGATATCTACCGTTTTGTCTTTTGTTTCAGTGTTGGTGACAAATACTCAGCGATTGTGGCTTGTTTTGACAGAACAGAATCCATCAAAATGAAACAAGTTGGAAGCCGCGTTTGTTTAGCTAGAAAAGACAACTGCATGTTCAGAAATCAAAATTTATGCGCGCTTTTGGATTTTTGCAACAATAGAGGATGGGTACCGGTGGCATAGTTGTGTTTTGCGTGAAACTCACTGTCGATCAGTACTGGGTTGGCACGACACCGTCAATACTGATGGCCACTACATTCAGCTTTCGCCGGTGGCTGAAACTCATCGCAAGTTCCGAAGTTGTTGTCACTTCCAGCTGATCAGTTGAAAAACAAGGTTGTTATACACTACTGAGACGGTTTTGGTCATATTTAGACAAGTTAGATAACAAGATCATCCATAGGAGGCACCATTTTCATAAGTTGCCTGTTGGTCGAGCGTCCCTTCGTACAGGATATTCTCTCTAAGAAGGTGAAGGTAACGAAACCAAAGTTTACTTTCTCCAAGCGGGATTTATGCTAAAACGATAGCATACCTTACCAAATCGCAAACATTGTGTTAGTGCTGACGATCCACAAAATACACTTGTTTCGGTCAATTCATAGTTTTCTGTCATTCTGTTGAGCGATAAAATAGCCGCAGCACACTGAGCATCAAACTCTATAATAAGCACTCATAAGGAACACTTCTGAAATAACCACAAGCTTGTTGCGAAAAGATAATACAGCGATAGACCGCAAGCCTACGGACACATTTCAGAGAGCAGTGTCAAAACCAAAAGGACTAATAGACATGACGATGAGGATCACAGTATCCAATTAAGGACGAAAAACTACAGAACTCACAACTGTCCCTAGAAATCAAAAGACACTCGAGGAAAAGGGAAAGAAAGTTCCGAATTCAAAGGACAATCTAAAACAATAGGGCAGCTGATTAATTCATCATATGCGAGGAACTTTCCCAGCACAAGAAGGAAAACTGTATCAGCCAGGGACGAAAAATCAGCTAATCAAACTCAAACGACCCAGACCACAGCGCAATACAAAGTGAGGAAAATGAATCAAAACACAGAAATGAAGCCAATAAAATAGCAATCGCTACAGTAATCAACCGAATACAAACAAGAAAGGTCACGCCGCAGAACAAATCACAAACGAAACAATAAGGATAGAAGGGAGGCGATTTCCAGTTAGGAAATCACATCGCTGGATAAAAGGTAACCTGTGAAAACTATGTAGACATAAACAAGCCAGGAGAGAGTAGCTACCCAGGCCCACACTGATGGAGCTTCTTCGATTGGCAACGAAGTGTTTATAAGCTGGTTGCTGATTCCGGCAAACAAATCAACAGCCAACTGACCGGCAGTCAACTTACTGGAGTGTCTGTTTGCCTTGAAATGACGCTACTTATTAGCTTACTAAAGACTGCTTGGTAGCCTTTTTAAAGCATATTAGCTAGGCCACTCCTCAAATTTCCTGATGATCTACCCAAAAAGAATTAAACCGGAGGTGAGCTGTCCACTCGTTTCCGGCGACCTTATTAATAGCGTAAACTCTGGAGCAAATTACTTTTGGTGATTCGCCTAATGTGACATAGCCCAACGCCATCACACTGGGAAGTTACTGACTGGTCAGGTACGGATGAATATTGAATCATTCAACAGGAAAACCGATCACCGTATATCGAGACCCGTCGATATGCAACGCCCCCAATGAGCTCTGAAAAAAGCGACCTCGAAAAGTGTGCTACAGTTGAAGCGGTTTTGGTTGCATAAGGTTGCTGAAAATTATTCGACAGCTCACGACCAGTTTCGCCCTTCTTAGGGCTTATCAGGTAGGCGCAATCCCCGAGTTCCCGTTAACCCATGCTCTACTTGAAACCAGATTACACGATTTTAGCGAAATACACTCATTTGCAAACAAATTTGGATTTGGTTTGGGTTTTGGTTACGTCTAGCTGAAATGAAGTGGGGACTGGAATTCTCCTTATGTAGATCACTTAATTGAGGACGCCATCTGGTCTCTCATGTCAAGTGGGCCAGTCCGAGTGAAAGCATGCATGGAGTGGCACGAAAAGCGCCAAGATGAGGATTCGTTTGGCCTTTATTACTTTCCCCATCCTAAAAACGTCTAGTGAAGACGATGCAGAACTGCACAGCACCGAATTCGATGGTGACCAACGCTGCAAGCTATGAGCGAACTCTAACCCTTACATGGTAAGCAAAGGTATGCTAAATCTTCCAGTATTTCAGCGCTGAGTAGATTTTGCTTATCTGGCCAGCAATTTCATTCCGCAAAACCAATCTGTAAAGTTTTTGTCCCGTGACCTCACTCAAAGCATTTCAAAACATCCTGTTTTTTTAAAAAAAACAATGCAGTATGCTTCTTTGTGCTTCCGAAGATGACGACCTAAGTTGGACTAAACACATAATCAAGTTAATTAAAAACACCAGCTCATGGAGAACGCAGTGATTTTGTCTTGAAAACAAACACCACCAAGACGCACAAAATAGTGTACATCAGAAGGATTAGTAGCTGAACAACGGTGGAGTAGGACCCCACAGGATAAACACCAGTGTTCGGATCCACAATAGCATCTGGAGGCAGAAAACTTAAAGTATCCACAAGCAAGTTGACGATTCCTGTGGCTACATTTGAAAGAAGAAAGTAGACCATTCCAAAACTGGAAGTGCACAGCATCAGTACAGACGGTGAAGATGCATTAAATCTGCCACATATATAACGTATCAGACCAGAGTAACAGGTACCCATTATTGATATCAAAAGAATAAAAGCAATGTACCCTGGGTTAGCAAAACGCCGCGAAATCAAATGCAACCCAAGACAATTTAAATAGGCATAGGAGAAGGTAATCACAAACAAACTGAAAATTGTACAAGTCAACAATGAGACTGTCTTTTTGGTTGATGAATCAAATAATAGTCGGACCAAGATCATGTACAACATACCACAAAAATAAATCGCTGTGTATCCAGGGAGTGATAACAAACCCTCAGCATTGGCTAAAAGCACCGATCTCGATCTTGCCTCAGTTGAAGGCCAGTGTTCATCTTGCTTCAGGATCGAGCCGATCATTTGATCTATGTACGAGGACAGTAAGAACGAAAAGACTGTGACCGCCAGTAGGATGAATAAACGCCTCGTGAGTGAATGGGGATGGGTGAACGCGTGGGTGGACAGAATCATACAAGAAAGAAGCCGGGTAAAAGCAAAAGTGAAAAAGAAATTCCAGTGTGTACCATACTCTTCGGGTGGCTGTTGGTAGTTTAGAACTGAGATCAAGCACACGCGAATGGAGCCAATGATTAAAGCTGGAAGAACACCACGCAGCAGAAGGCGCCTGAAATTTGATGATACTCCTGAGGGAAGGAGGACGTAGTGGTATGATGAAAAGCCGGAAAGCATAATAGCCCAACCGGTCCCGGTGTCCATCAGACTGAACCCGTACATGTGCGTTTTGGCGAATCGTCGAGGACAAACGGGCAAGTCAATGTTCAGCAGCATGAGACCAGTTAGCAACATAAATACGGATTTAATGTCAGCTATGCCAATGACATACTCAAAAGTTATGGGTACAGTCTCTTTGCAGTGTCTGGGGAAAAGTTTCCAGATGAGGAGGAGAGCGGATGCACTCATCCAAGCCACCAGGACGTACTGATTGGCCGTCGTCAGGAGCAAAATCATTGGGCAAATCACACAAAGGCAATCCCACAGAATATTCATGACAAGGTTGCGAAGTTTGAGGCCAAGCAATGATGCCGAAATATGACGGATTGAAAACAGCATGACCGGCATGGTACATAATGCCATCACCTCCGCCAGCGACGTTTCACCGACGTATGATGTAAACTGTTCATGAAGCATCTTCCGACGTGTATCCATTACTATTTGAAGATGTATAGAAGGATTCAATACAAATAACGGTTCGAAGGAGGTCAATCTAAAAAAGATGTCACACCTGGCTTGTGAATGCGCTCATGTTCATTTGAGGCACGCGACCGCAAGCGCTGCACATGGCCACCGGTTTGACCAGCCAATCAAACTCAGAGTGGATCAATAGGTCTCAGCGCAGACCAAAAAGTGTTCTGACCGCCGATTGGTCAACTGCTAATAGCGCATGCCAAGTTCAGCTGATAGGCCCTGTAATGATGGAAGTCTATGGTCAACTTTTAGTGTGAACGGTTTCAAATAATCCGACTACGTGTAATGCCAAGTTTGTGTCCCCAACACGTTGGTGTCCAGGACACTACAAATGGACTGCCTGCCACGCGAATCAGTGTATCTCCCTTTAGGAAATGGTAGTCTTCACCGTCGTGTAACGTCATCTTCATTTACGATACTACAACTAATATGAACCGGATGGCGTCACTTCAGCCAATCGCTACACAAAATAACTGCGAATCCCGGGAAATGCACTTGTTCGGGTGGTTTGGCTATGCCGTCCTGTGTACCACAAGTATCGATTCCTTATAAACAGTAAGATTTGTAACATTTAGCTCACTGGAACCCTTGTGTATTGTTGAATCGTGCTAGCCAGGTTCGGCTAACAGTGAAAGGACGAAGGACTTCACTCCGAAGTTATTTATTAGAAAATGCCAGCTGACCGGTTACAGACCATTGGACAGGGATGCAAAACGCTCATTTGCATCTTACTTACAAAAACTGGACATCTTTCTTCTCCTGAACGCGTCTCCTTGAACTTTTGTGGATATTCATTGACTTCAATCATCCCTCGCTCAAATCCAAGCAAATGTTACAAAGAGAATCCACAAATTCCGCAGCAGATCTCCCCTTTTCAAGAGACGCAAGGCGAAATTCCTCTAACAACACATACTACTCGCATGCCTCTCATCGATAGTATCACCGTTACATTAGTATTTCAACTGATTAATCGGGCTCGCTTATAGATTCCCGCTATTACCAAGGGCAAGCTACTTGATTATGACTGATGTAAAAGGCAGTTGTATACGGCCTTAAGTGCCGATGGGAAAAAAGTGACAGGAGAATGCACTGTCATACGAGTGGAAGCCTGTTCAAAGCGCACAGTTTTGGGAACTCTGTGTACATTACAAAAAATCTGTCAATGTAATCTACCTTACACATAGAGAGACCTGATTTTCACTGACATAGATTCTGTTCCATTATATATAGCACTTGGTTCACTTATCCGTAAGGATCTCTTGGATATCCTGAAACAGATAGCTATATGCTGACAATCTTTAGTCGTTTTCCACCCGTGGACAATGAATGACAGTCCGAAGAAGAAATGTTTTCTGAAGCCTTTACGCCAAACACAACTGATTGGCGAAAAACGCACGCCACAAAAAGCTTGTGTACTGTTGACCACGTCGTATTTCCGTTTCATGGTGTAAGATGAGCGACCCTCGTTATCGAAACATGTGAGATATTGTACAATTCATACCAACGGGAATATGCTCAAATCTTGTAAACCTACTGTGAGTAGCCTCTAGAAAATAACACAAATCGGCTCTACACTTCCTGGTTCATTCCGCCGGTAAGAAGCCGTAATGCGTGGGACCGTGACCTGTGTTTGGAAGTAAAGGTTAGGTGATTTGAAGCTGGATTCGTTCACCAGCTTTCACCTGTTTAGTATCACCAACGTCAGCCTTAGTGCTCTGAACTCTCCCCAACAGTAGGGGTGCTTGTCTGATCAGTCCATTTAGACCAAAAGCAGACCTTGAACCGTGAGTTGTCGTTGACTAGGTAGTTTCTCTGTAGAACAAGCAGTACGGTGTGGGGAACCCGGTGCAGCAAAGAGTGTTGAAGCAAGTTACTATGTAAAAATTGCCCCTTAGGATGCGTACGAAGTGGCATGGCTAACTGTGAACAAACAGTTTTACCAAAAACACCAGATGATCTAGCTATATTCTTCTATCTAGATAACACAGAATCATTCTTTGTTGTCATGAACCGTACAGCGATTCGGCTGAAGATTCCTAGAATACCTTGGGAGTGTAGTCGTCAATTAGGGGCGAGTATGTTTTTCTCTCGAGTTATTTTTTACTGAAGCGTTCCACTGATACAAGCTTAATATCAAAACTGGATGAGCATATTTTATGGAACGGGATTCATTTTGACGGACCAATTAAGTTAACTGATGGTTGGACACTTTTGTGAAAGTTTCTTCAAAATTCAAGCCGTAATTTGGAAGACAATGCGTCTCCCAATACATGATAACATTCAAGGGCCAGTAAAGTATTACACGCCCTCTAAAAGCAAAAGCAATCAATGGAATTTAAATTCACGGTGGAGAATCAGACCGCATACTCCCTTACAACTTGGTAAATTTTCCTTAGGAAAGGTGGTTTATCTCCGGCTGTTGTTGGACACTTTCGCCATTCAGCGGTTCAAGAAAAAGGGAAGATTCAACCTGACCAAGGGTAGCTTCTTTCACTCCCAGTCAATCGCAATTTGGGTAACTGAGTTGTCCTCCGAGAGTAAAATTAAGATGGGAAATTGTTAGCAACAGAAGCAAGCTTAAATAACGAATCGAGAGACAAACACCGCATTCTGAATAGCCATATTCTCTACCAGGCTGCTATTCTATCCATCTATCAACTGCATTTTGTAAACAGGTGACGTATTCGGATGCGCTCAAAAAACACGAAGAGCAGGTAGTTACCTTGATTTCATAGTAATGTGAAGAGATTTCATCCTGTCACTAAAGCCAATCTATGCCGAAAAGTCGAGGAGTACTTTACAGCTGTTCCATCCTTGTTGGGAATCACCAACAGTGCGCATCTCACGAAACCCAGACAGTTTCGAACCCGCGACCGTCCGGTGAACGCTTAACCGTTTAGACAAGAATGGCTGATCAGCAGTGTGATTAGCTCTCACCGAGACAGGACACATCGCCATTCGTCCTTCAGAAACGGAAAACCACTTCACGTGGTCACGTAGTGACTGGCTCCTCGATTGACGACTTCTGAAAAAGAGGGTTCACACTCCAGTGAAATTATCCTTCCTCTGAGCTGTTTTTTGTCTCAGAAATGGGAGGGGATTTTGTCACCAACCATCCTGAGAAGAACATCGGGAGGAACCAGCAACTAGATGGCTCGATTGATCTTTCGCCCCTATACTCACGGCTAACAATCGATTTGCATGTCAGAACCGCTGCAATCCTCCACCAGAGTTTTGGCTTCAACGTTTCGAACCCGCGACCGTCCGGTGAACGCTTAACCGTTTAGACAAGAATGGCTGATCAGCAGTGTGATTAGCTCTCACCGAGACAGGACACATCGCCATTCGTCCTTCAGAAACGGAAAACCACTTCACGTGGTCACGTAGTGACTGGCTCCTCGATTGACGACTTCTGAAAAAGAGGGTTCACACTCCAGTGAAATTATCCTTCCTCTGAGCTGTTTTTTGTCTCAGAAATGGGAGGGGATTTTGTCACCAACCATCCTGAGAAGAACATCGGGAGGAACCAGCAACTAGATGGCTCGATTGATCTTTCGCCCCTATACTCACGGCTAACAATCGATTTGCATGTCAGAACCGCTGCAATCCTCCACCAGAGTTTCCTCTGGCTTCAACCCGCGCAGACACAGTTCATCATCGTTCAAACATATTACCGATTCTTAATGGATGTTGGTAATAACCAGTTGGAACGTTTTCCATAGACACACTAAGATTATCGCGCCGAAAAATAAGGAAAACAACAAGCCTGTAGCTGGGAGCCTAAAGACTTTGCCTTTTCGTTTGCATTATGTGTCCATATTCAGATTTAAATGTGAACGAGATTCGGTCGCATAGATGTCCAACATGTGACCATAGTGAGATCTTCTTTCTTCTTTCAAGAAATGTGGGCTGACTTGTATATCCCATTCTAGATAAGCATTTACATCATGTCTGATAATCGGCAAAACCTTAGGTCATGTTAAAAATTTGGCGCACCTCGGGTAGAAAACTAGGACGAATTCGTGACCTTAAAGTCACTGAACGAGGCGATAAATAAGCTCCTTGTCCCCTGAATATTCAAAATCAGACCCGACTAAGCGAATATACACTCATTTGCAAACTAATTTGGCTTTTCGAGAGACTCACCTGGAACCCAGCTGAATCTCTCGTTTGAAAAGTTCTCAGGCAACTGAATGTGCTGCACCAGGCTGCCTCATGTTTCAGTCGCTACGATATTCGAGATATCGCGATACACGTATATCTTTGTAATGTACTATTCATAAGGTTGCTGAAAATCCGTCGACAGCTCACGACCGGTTTCGCCCTTTTTGGGGCTCATCAGGTAGGCGCAGTCCCTGGGTTTCCGTCAACCTTATGTTCTACTTGAAACCAAATTGCACGAAATTAGCGAATATATACTTATTTGAAAACTAATTTGGTTTTCTCGAGAGACTCACCTGGAAACCAGCTGAATCTCTCGTTTGTGATGTTTTCAGGCAACTTAACCTCTCAATGATGATGTCACCCCGACTGGTGATGAGACATTTGAAATCCAACTGCGAAACTCAACGGACGAACCAAAAATAAGGCAGCAATAAATTACCCGGGTATCGCCAATTGTGAGCGAAAACATAGTTGACGCTAAAACATTCATGATGTTTGCTATATATCCATGTTTCTGTTCAACACACTCAGAATTGGAGCTAAGCTAACCCAAACAACGGATACTAGGCTTTACGTTGATTTTTCCGATCAGATGTAATAGACATAAATTATGGTGGGAAACACACCATTTGGGTAAGAAACGCTAATAAAACCCCTCGAAAAGGTAGCACATTTAAGGCTGAGCCCAGAGTCCTAAACATGTGAGTCAGCTGGCAGCAGCGAACAAAGAAAGAAGTGGTGCGTGGACGGGAACTTTTAAACTAATCACGATCGCCATGGTAGCAGATTAAACCTATCGGGCCACTGTTGTCTAAACTTAACATACTACTCATAAGGTTGCTGAAGCGGACCATAATAAACGACAAATTCAGCTGGATTCATTTAAGTCTCTTGTCGAAACGAAATTCGTGTGCAAATGAGAGTGTTCGTCTCTATCAGGCTGTTGTTTGGACATGTACTGCACAGTCCAACCACCAACTATTCAAGAAAACTATCCCAGGCCATTGTTGGCGAAGAGTTCACGCAAGACAGGCTACGAAATGGCAAGGCAAAATGAGAGTATCTACATTTAAACTGAGCGCTTTGGAATGCTCCCGAACGCGTCTTCTTGAACTTTCCTGGATATTCATTGGCTCAAATCATTCATTGCTCAAATCCAAGCAATTGCTACAATGCGACTCCACAAATTCCGCAACAGATCTCCCTTTTCCAAGAGATGTAAAGCGAGCTTACAAGAAGAAAATATCGCACGCCTCCTCGTCAGTAGCATCACCGTTACACTAGTAATGGTTGTGTGAACTGTGCTAGGTAAGACAACAGAAACTGTTATGGATCCCGCGAATTACATGTGTGTCATGCCTAAAATGCCCAAACAACAAACGAATTCAGTCAAACTGTGGCGCTTGCCTTATCAGCACAAAAGCTCCAACAACGAAGAAAACCAGTCACAGGCTGTGCTAGATCGTGAGACAGGGATGGAGAGCTTCAAACAGGATGGATTACGCAAGAGCATTTCCAGGATTTTTGGCCAAACACTGATAAATGCGCTCGAAAGAGGAGCAATGTAACCGGGATAAAGAGAAGGCCACGAAGCTCATTGATAACCTGGAGGAGGGTGAATCTAAGTTAAGGGATCCATCGCATAATAAATTCTGCGTAAGTGCGTACAACAGTTGTTGAATCCCTTCTACGCCTGAGGGGACAACCAAATCACCCTCGTTTGGAGTGAATCACATCCAGAACCGGTTGATGTGGATAGAACAACGTACGACTGACATCACGGGTGAGAGAATTTAAGTACTGGGTACATAGTATAGCTCAAAATTGGTTGTGAATGACGTTCAGGAACTGCAATAGACAATCAGCAAGCGGAACCATGCCGGTGACTCAGCAATGCTTAAATTAGAACGCCCAAAAAGGCTATTGTGCCGTATGTTTCAAGGTGTCAATGTCTCGAATAATTTAGTCTATTTTAGAAAATGGTAAATTCAGCTGGATTCATTTAAGTCTCTTGTCGAAACGAAATTCGTGTGCAAATGAGAGTGTTCGTCTCTATCAGGCTGTTGTTTGGACATGTACTGCACAGTCCAACCACCAACTATTCAAGAAAACTATCCCAGGCCATTGTTGGCGAAGAGTTCACGCAAGACAGGCTACGAAATGGCAAGGCAAAATGAGAGTATCTACATTTAAACTGAGCGCTTTGGAATGCTCCCGAACGCGTCTTCTTGAACTTTCCTGGATATTCATTGGCTCAAATCATTCATTGCTCAAATCCAAGCAATTGCTACAATGCGACTCCACAAATTCCGCAACAGATCTCCCTTTTCCAAGAGATGTAAAGCGAGCTTACAAGAAGAAAATATCGCACGCCTCCTCGTCAGTAGCATCACCGTTACACTAGTAATGGTTGTGTGAACTGTGCTAGGTAAGACAACAGAAACTGTTATGGATCCCGCGAATTACATGTGTGTCATGCCTAAAATGCCCAAACAACAAACGAATTCAGTCAAACTGTGGCGCTTGCCTTATCAGCACAAAAGCTCCAACAACGAAGAAAACCAGTCACAGGCTGTGCTAGATCGTGAGACAGGGATGGAGAGCTTCAAACAGGATGGATTACGCAAGAGCATTTCCAGGATTTTTGGCCAAACACTGATAAATGCGCTCGAAAGAGGAGCAATGTAACCGGGATAAAGAGAAGGCCACGAAGCTCATTGATAACCTGGAGGAGGGTGAATCTAAGTTAAGGGATCCATCGCATAATAAATTCTGCGTAAGGGCGTACAACAGTTGTTGAATCCCTTCTACGCCTGAGGGGACAACCAAATCACCCTCGTTTGGAGTGAATCACATCCAGAACCGGTTGATGTGGATAGAACAACGTACGACTGACATCACGGGTGAGAGAATTTAAGTACTGGGTACATAGTATAGCTCAAAATTGGTTGTGAATGACGTTCAGGAACTGCAATAGACAATCAGCAAGCGGAACCATGCCGGTGACTCAGCAATGCTTAAATTAGAACGCCCAAAAAGGCTATTGTGCCGTATGTTTCAAGGTGTCAATGTCTCGAATAATTTAGTCTATTTTAGAAAATGGTGGAACTAAACTATGCGACTTACGAATTGTCCAGAGCAAAATGGTGAGGAGAATATTTCCGAATACCGCGTGTTTCAAATTGCTGGTCAACTCGAAGAGGTCACACCATATTATGATCGGAAAGTGAGGTTCGTATTACCGATAAACTGATCAAAGGCATGCATGAGCTATGCACATGCCTTTTCAAAATACAAGTAACAGTGTGCTACTTAAACGGAGATCTTCCCTCAATCATGGATTCATTGGCGTTTTTGTGCTCATATTGCCTACTGGTGGAGGGTATCTGGTTGCTGCAACCAATTTGCAGAAGGAACTGTTGTTAGAAAGTTGAAATAAATTAAGCCTAAAGACACCTGCCTCAGCCGAGAAGGTTTTTTCACTATATCTACAGGCTCCCGCTTCTGCTGACTGATCAGGTGGCTATTAATCTGTTCCATGAACTTGCCAGTCACCTTGCAAACGTCACGCCCTCGTTCGAAGAGACATCTACAGCGCGCAATTAAGTTGACTCGCTCAACTACGCACATGATAAAAACAGTGACTGCTATCCGAAACTCCTGAATCGCAATTGCGTACCCCCATTTTCAATTAGTTAATGAACTAGAGCGCACAACAACAAGAAAAGAAAAAAATTAGTGAGGGGATCCAACGGTATACAAATTACTGCGCGACGGTGAAAACCTCGTAACAGCGAAGATGATACATACTCATCCACACAATTTCAACTCAGTGGATATTTCACTAACACGAAGGTCGATAAAAGATCGACAAAGCCTTATCCCCGAACAACGCCACAAGTTTCGGACGCCTCTATCACATTTTCAGAGAAAGTGTCAGCTGAACCAACATAGCAGAAAAACCAAACAATGGATACACATCTTCTGGAGTTGTGTTGATTTGTACGTTCACATAACAAAATGTGGCATAACATGCTGAACCGGATTACCACAGATGTTGTGAATTCAGCGATCAGCTCCAAGCAGTTTCCGTAGAAAACGCGTGGAGATGGTTGGTTGTTTACGCTTGATCTTCATCAAAACGCATGAATAATTCGGTGGGCAAGAACACTGACATTAAAGCCCGCATGACTGGTGAATCAGACCATTTAGTTTGCACACGATTCAAATGATTTCGTGTTGAAAATTTCACCCCAAACGCCTAAACAGATAAGCACTTGTGTGTGCGCCGAGTTGGTAGTCTGATGGGTTGTTAGGATTGCCAGCGCTGAACAGACTGCAGACGTGTACCCCGCTTCACTTCAGTTGATGACATGTGATGGACAGCGATGAAGAGACCAGGTGAATTCTGGTCATGATGAGAGAACATCTGGTCACTTGACCCAGATGTCAACGCGCGACCATAGTTGCTTTGTCACTTTTTGCTTATCGCAGACAACATCTGGTGGTCAGACCAATGGATTAGCTTTCCAGTGGGACTATTGGTACGACGGTCGATAATTACTTTACTGGTTCACAAATCTCAGGCGTATTGAGAAAACGACCTGCTTGGTGATATGGAAATTTCGACTATGAATAAGTGTGGACTGGTGGTCAGAAGAACCGCCTCACTGGAAGTGGATACCACGGAGCTGAGACAGTGCTTGTTCCCTGTGGGAAGCTGGCACTACACTTGAATGCAGACCAGGTTGGACAATATCACACCTCATACAAAGAGTGATCTCAGGCTGTTGGAACAATAGAACATCTGTTTGTTGCGGAGACCATAGATCGCCATTTGTCGGGGAATGGAGTATGAGAATTGTCGTTCTGATTTCCAACAGGCGGTTGTCAATTGTCCACCAAACCATACCACAAGGGTGGCGAAGACGTAGTGCACTAACACTCACGTCTTAGTGTACTGCACCCCTGTTGATCGCTCCCTGTGCTGGTTCTTGCACAGCAGAACTATTCTGTCTCGCCTAAATCCTCGAACTTTACACACCGCTGGACGGTAATGGATTGGTGATTTGATATGCTATCTTTACCGGAATGTAAGCGGCTACTGAACCAGTGGGATCACACATACACAACGACTTCTTAATGAGTTAAACGGGTCATTTTACCCTGTTGGGATATTTCTGGATATTCAGTTGTTTCAATGAACCAGAGTATTTAGTCGCCAGTCGCTTTCTCGCGTTCCATATCGAGCAGTGTCGTTGCCCAAATTTTCTGCTAGCACCCGCCCAATCTGTCTTACGTTGAGTAATACTCTGGGCTCTTGGAAGCGGGCAAGTTCGGCGCCATTAGTTGAGTCGCGATCATTGTCCTTGTGATCATTTGTCTTCCGGTGGCTGTAATTAATAGACAGAAATTCAAATGTTAAAATATCATATTCGACTATCGGGAGCCTAGTCAGCCATACACCCGTGACATGCAACGGGTGCTGGTTTGCCATGAAGGACTTTTTTGTTCAATCTTCTCTAGAATTATTATCCTATCGTCCTTTGTATTCCTGATTTTGTGTAAAAGCACGTAAATCTATCAGTAGCACTCCATGTTGGGTCTAACATCCCCGAGGCGTGGGTGAATCTGTAGGTGATACGTATCGTTTCAACGGGATAGTCTCAGGATTAGTCGATTTCCGGCATGTGTTCTAATGTTGTACGAAATAAGGATCTCAGTGAATACCGACTAAATACCACACGGTTGACAGTACGTGGCTTGGAGACAGGAAACACTACAAAGGGTCACTGCTGAACTGGTGAATGTCTTCCGCGACCGTGCAGTATCAGAAATGCACCACACCAACGGTCGGAGATGATCACAGACCCGGCAATGTCATGCAACTAGTGACGGTGTTTTATCTGTTCTCTTCCTCTTAGGCACTAACCCAGTTTCGTTTTCTTCCTGTGTTTTAAACTACCTCCATTCTACACTGCTCGGAATCATAAGCTATGGTGACCGCAACCCAGGACACAAGTACACGGCTCATTGAACTGAAGTGACCTGTTCAGTAACACCACACTTCATTCCGAGCACCGGATTAGCTTTCGTACTTTGTCACCCAAGTCTCGATTAGGGTGCTTTTAATTTTTATCTCGCAGTGGAACTGTAATTGGTTTTGAAGCTGTCCCCCCAGTCAGGCTCTCTTTATGAATGATGATAACAAGAAGCAAGGCGTCAGCCAAACTAAAATAGGGACTTTCAACCTAATCTTAGTTTAACCACGAAACTATTAATATGATGCTAATCGCTCGGTTGTGGTACACTTCGATTGGATAGCTATCAAGTGAGTCGAAGAAACTACGAGGACTGAGATAATGCCAAGTTGGCCAAACTGCGACAGGAGCGATCGAACAGCCAGGTTTGGGCTCAAATCATGGACCTTTTGGTCAGTGGTAGCGCGGCTTAACTGTTGAGCTATGTCGAGCTCATTGTGTATATGATGCATCTTGAAACCGCGATGAATGTGCTTCTCTCATGAAAGATTTACGTTTCAGACAGCGCAGTTAGCAGCAATAATGAAGTTAGTAATTCATCGGTGAGAAGCGCTTCTGATTGAGCTCAAAAATACACGTCATAATTCCAAAGCTGAATTTGAAATTATTCTGAAAAAGATGTTTCGTATGTTGCCCCAGAAATAGGGTGTTCGGAACAAGTGAAGCAAAAAGATGCAAGCGGAAATTCCCATCGGTGCAATTCATCTCTTCCACCGTTGGGAATGCGCTCAGAATACAAATTTTGGAAAACATTCAGTTTGTTAAGGAAATCCCATTTCCACACTCAGTTTGGAGGATCCAACTGATATTAAACTTATGCAAAAATCTTACAATTTGATTGGCCTTTCTGCTTTTGTTCTTAACCGAAGTGTGGCTCACCGTGCTACTAACATCTGTAATTACAAATTACAACAAATTACAATTACAGCGGTGGTCTCCTACCCGACGAATTCAAAAAGAAGTACATGTTATCTCGCTACCCAGTATGATATGCGCATTGAGTTCTCGACAACGAGTAACTGTAAAAATTCACTTACACTTGTGTTGAATATGATTTGTAGCCAGTCTTAATGTAACATTACCAGGAAACATTTTACTGACTCAGAATGCACGTGATGTGTGCCAAAACTTCCACTAATTAACGTAATTGGACAGAACGAAAAGAAACTGTCATTAACTAGTTATTCACTGAGAATGTTTCATCATTGGCTGAAAGTGTGAATGCGTTGGTGTTGTGGAAAGGGATTCGGGAATGGAAAATGGCTACAAAGCATTGGTTGAGATCGAACTCTGATGGCCTCGCACATCGCTGTGATCAGATATATACGCAAAGTTTGGCCTGGTAAATGATCGGTCGTTTGTAACCGAACAACGCCTCGCTTTTGACAAAAGCTTCATCAGGCCAAAAGAGCAGGTCATCAAGTTAGCCAGGATTTAAGGCAGAGAACCAAACAATAGGATCTCTTCAGATAAGCACACTAGATCATTGCTGAATGTCTGAGGGTCTTGCCGGTTAGTGTGGTCACCTAAATCTTAAAGTTGATGGGCTGAGGAAGATTCATATTTTTTTATCAAATTTGCTTCCTTAATCTTCCACTTTAAGGTGCTTCAACTGATGATCAACCCTGGGTGCCACTAGTAGATTTCGTTGATCTGCGTGGACTAAGACAATTTAGTTATGGAGGGGAACGTTGAGGTTAAGCGCACTTCAGATCTAAGCTGTTCTCCACACGATTGTCAGTTCTGCGTCTTCTATTCCATTTACACTGGGAGTCCTGGTGATTTCCATCGCCAAGGTCATCAGTCCCTGTAACGTGGACCGTAGTCCCCACCTCAAAACTTCAGCACTTTCGAGATTTGCCTTGTGTCCCGCGTCCGGTACATGTTTTTCAGTAACACCCGATATTCATCTGCGTTTCCGGCGGCCTGTTTATTTTTCTTCTGTGCTCTCCGATTCTGACGTCTGTCCTATATAGACCTTAGCGCAGTCGTTACACTTAATTTTGTAGACACAGTCCCTGGTTTTTCGTAGGGAGACGATGCTTCAACTGCACCACCGCGGGACACAGAGATTCCCTTCTCGAAAGCTGCTCATAAGTTGGCTGTGTTAAGAATCGATCAAATAACTTCCGGTGTTCCTAGTTTGTATGGGATAACCGCAGCCCCAATGCATTCCTTGTTGGGTTTCATCACCGGTACTAAAACCCTTCGTACTTAACGCCTAATCAAACTAGCTGGATATTTACTACCCCGAAGTTTATTCTTTACTTCAAGTTGGACCGCTTTCCGGGCAACCACCTCTATGTACAGGGCCCTTACTCGGCTAAACATTGATGAGGCAATACTTGCGAGTACCGACTTCGGATGAGCAGTCAAGTATTTCAAAGTCACCCCAGTATCAGTTGGCCTCCCACAGTGTGGTTTTTAGTTTCGCGCCGACCTTATGTGTCATGCAGTCTAAAAAGGTCAGTGCAATCTCAATACTAAATTCGAAGCGCGGATTCAGTGATTCAGATAGTTGTAAAACTCACTAACCTTGTCTCGTTTCATCACGATGAAAGTGTCATCTACATAACGCCAGAATATCTTTAGTGAGCACGGGAACCCGGATAAAGCTTTCCGCTCAAAATCTTCTGTAAATATATTTGTCAAAACCGTTGATATTAGAGATCCCATTTCTAGACCTCGTTCTTTAGTGTAAACCACGGAGTCAAAAAAGAAATGGGTGAGATTCATGTATGCTTTTATACCTTCCACTATTTCATCTACCGTAAGTTGTGTTCGTTCCGGAAGGGTGATATCTGCTACTAGCAGTCGCTTAGTTATTTCCAAAGAATCCCCTCTAACATTTGTATATAACGAATTCATATCGAAACTTGCAAGAATGGTTCCACCCGCTAATTTGTAGGCAAAGTCGTATGAATTCTTATTATAAGTACCAGATTACACGGTGAAAAGTTTTAGAATACATGTCAAGGATCTGGCCAGCTTACGGGGTGGGGAACCTACTCCGTCTACTATCGGTCTCACTTGGACATCTGGTTTATGCATTTTCGGAAAGCCGTGGCTGGATTGCACTTCTGGGGTACAATCGATACCAATGATCTTGCCCCAAATGGTTTATCACGGACCGCAAATATCTGCCAATTACAGCCTTACTCTTATTCAGTATAGACGTAATATTCCAACTACTGGTCTGCCGGTAAGGATCTTTAGTTAGATGTTGTAGATGATCAGTCCTGTTCATGACAATAGTAGTGGTCTTACCCTTATCCACCTTGGTAATCACCTGTTTTAGGGTGTTTTCCGCTCTCCACTCTGTTGGTGTAATATTTGGAGCTTCTGGGATGTCACTAGCTGTAGTAGTAGTGGTCTCCTTTTCAACAGTTAACTCCTTCCCAGATCACTTCATGTGGTCCTTCAGAAGAGATAATAAGCATTTGAACAAGCCATCGAATTTTCCGACGAGTTGTTTACATGAGCTGAACGAGAGGACTAAGTCACTATGATACAATTCTAAAAAGAAACCAATGCTGTATAAAAAAATCCTGCCCACACAATAGCGAATAAGCCAGAAAAATATTGACAAAGTTATGCATATATATATATATATCGAAAAAAGCAAACTGGTTGACAAGTTGTCCAGGGCGGACTTTAGTGGGAATAAAGTATCAAGGGCAAAAAATTGTCACCACTTTGGTTGGTATATCTACATCCAGGTGTGCTGACTGAACCAGATAAATAGAAAACACATCAGCTGTTTTGAAACCACGCTTATTGTCCAGTCAAAGGCACAAAGGATGTCAAATAAGAAAGAACTTAGCGGAACCAAGTGCTTGTCAAAGAAATGCGAAAAGGCAAACAGCCGGTTAGTTAACTCTTCAATGTCCTCCTTCTCGATTAGCTGTGCCGCTCGAAGTCAGGGACTTGCTGTGGAGTCAAGAAACGAAGGAGGATAAAGGGAAACCTGTGTTTGAGCAGTGGGGAAGGAAGATCCAGAACTGCTTCCTTGTGGATATGTTCAAACATGTTTGACATAGAGTACGAGAGACACGTCTAACTCTTACGACGAGGTGGGCTGGAGTAGCGAATCCCTTTGCTAGATGCTGTTTCCGCATACATTGAGCTACGTTGTTGCAGTGACAGCGGAGATGGACACATAGGTCCACGTACAGTCAATTGTTCCAGTGAGTTAAAATCTACCAAAGAAGTGATTCGCGTACCGCGTGGCCATCTGACGTTCCTACCCAGTATTGGTTGGGTATGTGAGGTCCAATCATCCGGTATCCATCGATTTAACCATAATACTAGACAAGTAATATTATCTGACGCCCCGTTGGAAATGGCGAGCTGCGTTAGTTCTCGAGAAAGACCCTTTTCTACTTGTCCAGAAATTCCCGTGTGTTCTGTGAACCATCGCTGAGCAATGTGAGCCACCTCGACCGGAGAACAGTTTTCTGTATCCCACAATCCGTCTGATGCAACCACCAGACACAACGGACGTTGTCCCGCCTGTTTATTATACTTCCATGTGGTCACTGACGGTAATCCGGACACACCGTTCAACATATGATCATCACCAAGGGCGCGACTGACGCAAGACAAGCCACCGACGCGACAGTCTGACAAATTGGGATCCCTCAGAGCAGGAACTTGGAGAGTCTGCGCATCCGCACTAGGAAGGACGATATCATTGAACATTGACTTCTGGAATGCTCTTACAGTTTCACTGGGAAAGGTTGTGGTCACTGGAGTGTAACCATCACCCCGGCCGACGACGGTAGAGACCGTGCCACCAGTTCGAACAACGGAGACAAATTCATTCTAGATAGCGATAAAGAGAAGCGAAATATTAGTAGGCAACTCGACCACTAAGACTATCGCGAACACCAAGACGTAAATAGTACTTTTACCAGTTGCAGGTTGGACAGTGAACAACCTATAGTTAATACTAACGGTCGTTAGGCCATGTATAAAGAACCTGAAAGAAACAAGAGAGTTGAGTTTCCGACAAAATGTACAGGTACGGACAGCGGTGATGGGAAAGTGAGAAGCTGGGTTTAAATGCTGACTCGGTACGATGAGAAACAAAATTGAATGTCTATCAAATGGTTCCTCGAAACAAGGCAAACAAAACATGTTTGGATAGACTACCCCTTAGAAAAGGCCAATTATTGGTTTGTTGATGAATATTCCAACAGTACATTCCCTACCACAAAAGACCACTTTTTCGGTTTGATGGGGTGTGGTGTCCAGAAAAAGATGTTCGTTGCTGCTCAGACTTTTGAAGTGGATTATTGTCCAAATGAGAAAAACCATCTCGAAGGATGGCTTAGCCTTACTGCCCTAGAATACTATTGGTTAAAATGTACTCTGATGGGTCAAATTAGTTCACTGATACGAAACCATGTTTCAGAAAGTGCATCTCCAACAATGTCCCCCCAACCTCTCGGATATACTACTCCATTGTGGTAAAGTATTGTTCGAACTCGAGAGTGATAAGAGGAACGAAGCGAAATGTGCTTTGGTTTGAAGTAGGAAGGGCGAGTTTGGCTAATTTAGCTATTTGGTCGATTGGTCACTTTGAGTGCATCAATAGCATCCAAAGATTCAGTAACGCATCATAGAACAGCAGTCTGGAACGACTATGGTAATCGCAACATAGAATTAAACTCATCACCGATAGAGCCTCAGTTGAGGACTGTTGTTCTCGACCGTAATCCCAGTTTCCAAAAGGGAGTAAGAACGTCATGTGAAAACCATCGCGGTGTCAGTCTGGTATCCATGGTATCTACGGTGCTCTCTGGCACTATTTTGCGCAGGTTGATGGATTCTCGAGAGACAGAGATTCGTCTATATCAAGCTAGGTTTCGCCCTGATGGAGGACGCATCGACCATATCTTCACCTCGAGACGAATTTTTGAACAGCGCCACTACTTCAGACGTTCACGTTGGTCGTTTTTCTTGATTTGAAAGCTGATTTTAGTTTTGTCAACCGTCGGAAACTTTGGCAGTGTCTAGCGATCAAAGGTGTCCCTTCCAATTCCATATCCCTTATGATGGCGTTGTATGCGAAGCCCTGTGGGTGCGTACGAGTATACGACAAGCTTTCGCCTGAGTTCACCACGTCCATTTATGTAAGACAAGGCCGTCCTCTCTCATCTTCCCTCTTCAACTTTGTTACTGATATGCTGCTTGAAATTTATCTGCCTGTCTCTGAAACCTCGGGAGTCGAAATGCTCCGGGACGTTTCCCCACAGACGTTGAGTGTGCAGAAAATATTGCTGTCCTTGGTTAAGATTCCTCCCAAATACAAACGATTTTAACTAACCTAAATAACTCCACCACACGGTTTGGCATGCGCTTCACATCTGCGAAGTGTAAAGTGCTGCTACAAGACAGGGTGGGATCAAACCCATACCACATACTTGCAGGTGCCAATGTGACGTCAGTTTGTCTGTCAAGGGCAGAGTTTACACTGCGTCAGTGCGACCCATACTGCTTCATGGATCAGAGACGTGGTCTCTACATGCAGAGGACATCCGAAAAAAAATGTCAGTGTTTGACCATCGGTGTCTAGAAGTATTGGTGAGGTTTAGTGAGAACATCGGATTAGCAATGTTGAGGTACGCCAGATGATCTTAGGAAGAAGGAACTCTCCCGTGATGGATGAATTATTTACGCTTCATAGGTTACGCTGGTTGGGACATGTGCTTCGCATATCAGAAAGACCGTCTGCTTTGCAGAGCATCTATTGCCTAACCCCGTGCTGACTGAAAGCGACCGAGAGGTGGACAGTGTATGACCTGGCAACGAAGTGTGAAAACACTAACCAGTAAACTTGGTCATGTCGGCAACTGCCGTCTCCCCAGATGGAGGCCCCGGGTCTCAACACACCAATGGCTAGTGACACTGGCAGAAATGGCCTAATCGCGCAGTCAATGACACTCATGCATCAAATTTATCGCTTTCAATGCATAGCTACCCAAATTCCGAACAAACTGAACATGTCATCTTTTCCAAGGCTTGGCTGTATGCCGCACAATCTCCCGTTTTCCGGTGATCGAAACTGTAGCAGCTGGAATCAACGTGCCTATGGTACACGGTTTATAGCTGATAAACCGGTAAATTGATTGATTAAATCACCGAACAGGAATCAACGTGCCTATGGTACACGGTTTATAGCTGATAAACCGGTAAATTGATTGATTAAACTCACCGAACACTAATTGAAAAGAGTGAAACTTGGTATAGGCCAGCAATGTGTCGAGACGACCGACAGTCATCCTCTACGGAATGAACACTGCAGAGTTCATAACGGCGTTGTAAACCAAGGTGCCAAGGTCTGACCTGCGCTTTATTTAGATAAAAATTCCTATCAATGAGTAAATTTACCCAAGTCACTGTAAAGTAACAAATTTCCTCGTTCACATTGCAGTTCTTCGGAGTGTGTTACAGTAAAGGAGGCACAGCCGGGTCATAAAGCATGAACAGGCAGTGAGGCTTTGTCGCATGGAATCGCATCTGAACCGTGGTTAATCAAACGATACAGGCATCCAATCGTATCAGTCCTGAGACTTCTCCCCCCATTTGCCGTGCAGCAGCATCATGCATTGGCTAAGTACATATATGGTAAGATAAGAGGACAACAGTTTGAGACAACCGGACGCTGTGAATATTGATGGCCCATATATCATTCCTCGGCCAGCAGTGTACCAGGCAACCCAAGTCCTCTATTTAAAAACTGGTCCGTTGTTCATGAAAAGAGATGAATGACTGTGGAAATGAACCACCAAGACGCAATCACCAAACCATTTGTTTCTGGTTTAGTAACGAAGTGGTAAGGGCATCGACGTTGTCGAGGCCCAGTAAGCGGAACCATCGCATGGTTCGTATGAAAGGTTATGCAACATCAGCATCTACTTTTGTTCGTAAGGATATTCGAGTCCCCGAATTCCTTTTGAAACACTCTGCTCATCAACCGAAGAGTTAGTGAAATAGAACGTCGGAGCACAAATATAGCTGAAGGGCCGAACGCTCATCGACCCTTTTGATGGAAGCCATTCCTCTTCTTGGAAGCAGTGATGTATATTTAGCCCACCATCATCACCACTAGATTAGAAGGGTGATCACTAATTACACCGGATTACAGCCTTGATTCCCAAGAGAACAGATACTTAGTTAATGGGAGTTAATGGCTAGTAAACTGCAGTCAAAAGAACGACCAAAACAAGTGCATTTTGTAAAAAAAAGTGGGTTCATACAGGAAAAATTTGCATGAAAATCAACAAACGTTACGAAACTCACGGCAAATTCGGGGCGGTGTATCGTGTCCGTCAAAGCAAGTGCCAAACCACGAGGACTGGTGGGTGGGACACCCATTGGAGAAGGACTTTGTTCTTGATTACTTGTGCTAGTTTTGACGACGCTGTCTGAAACGTGCCCATTAAGTTGTTCGGACCTCGGGCGGATGACCGTCGAACCAGCTAAAGTGACACACCGTGGAGGTTCAGATTTGTGGAATTCTGTCGTTTGACAGGTTTGGCCAGTGGTTGAGTGTGCTTTTCCTTGGAGTTCTTTTGGCATGTTTATTAACCATGCTTGTGAATCTCCTACCCAGGCAGTTGAAATGCAGTCTCCATGGATAGCACACACTGTTGCGGTGGTTCCGGAGGACCAAAGCTTTAGGCAATAACAAACAGAAGAGTGGATAGGGCTGTTTCCTATATGGGTGAAATTTTACCACTAGGATGAAATCAAACTCAAACCTCATACTTGCGGGCCAGCCAATCAACATGGTAGATGAATTCATATACGTGGAGAGTTCTTTATGTCGAGATACGGTCACGCCTCGAAAGGACTAGATTCGCTTCTGTCAACCGTCAATACTACTGCACCGGAGTGATCAAGTTTGTTTGTCAAAGGTAAAGTATAAACCACAGCAACCTCTTCATACTGTCTTACGGATGAAAAATGAGGCCTACACGTGTAGATGTACGAAAACTTTTTGAGTACCTCTGAAGTACTGCTCATGACTGGTAGGAACATCACATAGACAAGGCAGATAAGCTAGATGGACTAACTGATCCTGTTTCATGGGTCAGGCTCGTTGGGGTATGCGGAAACGACAAAGAAGTACGAAAACCCCGACCAACAAAATTAGTAAGATCGAAAACTGTCACTTCCATGGATTGGGACCTTGGGATTCAGTACACCAATGGTTGATGTGCATGACACAGTCACACAACCAGTGGCTTTGTCACATGAAGCCTATCATCTTCGGTACGCAGGTGTTCAACTCTCAACCGCTTCCATTCCATATTACAAGCCCTGCATGGGGCACAGATATGTTTGGTAAAAAAGCAAGAGCTGGCTGATGCAGAAGGGTATTTCTCCGTTAATGAGAAGAAATTTTTCTCGCCAGTGCGTTAGTTATCCTGTGAAACATAGGTGATGATGAGTAACCAAGAGTTTACATCCCCGAATACTGAAAGCCCTAACCCATTTGATGTGCAGCCTAAATACCACTTTAGCAGATGAGCAGCTGGGGCGTTAAATTTCGCAAATCGGACTACCGCAAAGTTGTGAAGTTACAAGGATTAAGGAAGCACAGCCATGAAGAAGTCCGGCGCGACCAACCGAATTTCGTTAGCCGGTCAGTTCTGGAGTCTACTAGTTTTATTCCAATTGTCATGAACCGACCTAATTCACGAAGTAAGTACGATTACCTTTGCAATATCAAATTTCTGGCTGAGTCCGTCAACCTAAGCGTTGATGCCAGATTTTTTCGCGCCCGTAGCCATCATCTGTGAGCTAAAATGGTTGGACTTGAATAAGTATTTAGCGAACGACAGTTCAGAAATTCGCCCTTAGTCGACTCGCTACATCAGGCACCCTGAACTGAAAGGATATTAGTGTTTGATACTTCACACTTTGTCCGCCGACTGATTCCCAGCGAGAGCAGTCTGCGTGAGAGCGAGAACGGCGCAACGTTGGAACTATAGGTGATCAGTCTTCACTGGCATGCGAACGAGGTAAATCACACTTGATTACGGCGCCACTTATTTTTTTCTGAGGACATGGGGCGTTATCAACAGCGTCCCTCAGTTCCGATTCAAAGCCATTGTTGATCGATTTGCCCTGGGGTGACCCAATGAGACGAAGTCAGATACCGTTATCCTTATCATCTAGTATTGACTGCTAAATTAAACTCGTCGATGTCAATCCAGTTAGCTGAACAGGGTCACTACGGTTCACTCAAATGATGTTTGTCGCGTTTGGAGAATTCCAGTGACCAAGGCAACCCATGGAAGGCAGTTGTGTGGGGCAGTTTTGGCCTAGCGTTTCGTCACGCATTTGTAAACAGGATTCCGCAACACAAGAACAAAAAGAACTAGTTCCCTCGATCAAGGACATCTCTATAGTTGTTGCTTCTCATCCATCGCAGAAAAAGCTCCCGGATTATCGTGCATCAAGTGTCATGGCTGAGTTTTCGTTCCACAAGTGCTATACACTCCCAGGCCCATATATTCGTTTAGTGACGGTGATTCCAGCAAAGAATGCGTATGCTGGATGATCCTTGCCAACCAAATTCTCTGTGCACAGTACGATGGTCGTATACCTACATCGTCAATTTTTTTATTCGGGAGGTGGGGATATAACCCCTATTATCTCCTTCAATTACTAATTGACCAATCAACAAATCAAGCTGGAATAAACCTAACAAGTCAGGGAATTGGTTGTGTTATTAAATTGACTATCAAACCCGCTGGGTACTATCCTTTGCACAGACAGGACATGGTATGGCAGTGTGGCGCCGAAGGGGTGAAACAGCTGAACGATTTTTTAGACTGTGACTAATGATGTGTTTCGTGTCCGACAGAATGCCACTCTCCACCGCAGTACCTGCTGTGCCAGAGTCTGTTCGTATAGCATTTTTATCCATTCCCTGTCATATTTCTTATCACATATTATGTGTAAGCAAACAACGGAAAAGAGAGAGTGTGCATTTCCACAATAAAACTGCTCGCAGTCTACGACCAGTTTCTGTTTTCTTGGAATTTATCGAGCAGTCGCGCTGTCTGGGTCCAAGTAGATCAAAAAGTTGGCGGAAACTCGCATACTGCCTGTTTGGTGAGCTCCAAGAGGGAAGAGACTGGTCTGGGGCTATTGGACATTTTCTCAGCGGCTTAAGAGGCGTCTCTCCAAGAAAATACACTGCAAATGAGTGTATTTCGCAAATATGCCTTCCAGTTCCTTTCGCAATAGTGTATCAACTGTAACTCACTGACGAGTGAAAACGAAGTTAAATTTCGGGTTAACAAGAATATTTACTACGCTACAACTACACCGGGCAGCTGAAGTGGATTTTGGGTTCAATATTCCATGATTGGACAGCAGTACAATAGCGCGTATTCGTCCGAAAAACTTAAGTCAACAGTACAAACGTCTTAGTTTCGAAGGCATTATCACTTGCTTAATTCTCCTCTTACAAAATAGGTGCAACTTAACCTCGCCGTTGTCAACGGTGAAAACTAGGCGGAAAAACGTTAGTATCAGTGAGCTCGACTACACTGTTCCTCTTGACAATGAGGAGTGTGTCTTTAGAGCTTAAAGTAACCGTTTGTTGGATAAGTGAAGAAGGACTGCGTTAACACAGAGTCGGATTCCAAACAGATGTCGAGCAGTGGACGACATTGGTTGTGGTTGGTCGGGTGACCTTCAATGGATGTATGTTCACTCTAACCGGCTGCCGTTAGTCGAAGGTGGACCTCTGTTTCCCCCCGCAGGTGGTGAGGCACCTTCATTCGAAGCGATACATCACAATATTTGGCGGATGAATGTAGGAAGACTCTGACTGGCGGGGTAGCAGTGAAGTTTCCAGTGTAAGATGTTGGAGGACGACCTGTGATCGGTCATCCACGAACACCGGACAAGGCAGTCTTCAGTGGGAAACCGACGAAAACATTCAGCATGTGCATCTTGGATATCCATGATCACAAACATACGGTCAACCAGATAGTGGATTTTATGGGATTTTCCTGAGTGTCAAGGAACATCGGTCACTGAGCTAATGCTCTTACATCTACCGTACAAAAATGTTTGCTTCAATTTTCAGCGCTCCTTTTACAGACAAAAGGACGGAATAGCTATGAGGAATTCACCGGAAACTGTTTTCAAAGGCATTCTTACGGGCTAATGGAACAGAGAGCAGAAGCCCCCATATAAAAAACCGTGTCATATGTTGAATGTGTGCCATGTCTGGATATTTTTCGAGTCTTTAGAGGAAGCAGAAAACTTTGTTAGTTTTTTCGATACCCTAGTGTTAAGGGCAGTGAAGAAAATGATCGGGTATCATTCCTGAATATCGGGCTTAATGATACATTCATCCTGAGATCTCTCTGCCGCACGTAAACGTGGACCAGCCACTACTCTGATTTTACTAGTTTTGTTCCAGTGAAGAATTGGTGAGGAAAAGTGAAAACTTTGCGATAGGAACAAACGGATACACCAATCGGTATTCATGTGAAAACAGAATAATGGACGTCTCTAACTTGGATACCATTCTTTCAGTTCCAAAACTTGATGTTTTTATGCACCTGATATTCAGAGATTTTCCAAAACGCACTTGAAGATTGTAAAACCAGCCGACTCTACACTCGCCACCACAGTGCGACTCCACCAGTAAAAGTGATTCTATCATTGGTCCACAAAATCTGATGTGATCCGTCGTTTCGCATTCATGTGCTTGGGGAGAGTACGGAAAGACAACTCTGACTGCGGATAGCCAAACACGTACCACTTAAAGTGAAGAGGTTTGTAATCGAATCAGCCTGATACCAACACCCGTCATTGTACATCACCCAACACCTTTTCGAGAGTATATATACTGAACTGACATAACACTGCAGGTGGGATCCGGCCTCACACATCTAACAGATGATTTTTTACATTTGCATGGGAAGTTCCGTGGAACTATGTAGTTCGAAGCGGCTGTTCGTTTTGTCGGGGTCACTCTGGTGATTTGAAGACTCAGGTGCCATTTCCAGTTTCTTCTTATCACGTCACCTGAAGAAACTCAACAGAAAATGCAAGCCTATAGTGCTATGTGCGATGTTGCCATTTGCATTCGGAACAGGGTTTTTACGATTAAGACATAATTATACCCCGACACCGAGGAAGACTGTAGGTTGCAATACGAGATCTTGAGATGAACCGAATTCGGTCACACAAATGTGGAGCAAAGCGTAGTAGATAAAGATAAGCAAGTGTGGAAGAGTGATCGGAGCACTCACGTTGTTTCTGTGTCCCTCATTTACCGATTCATTGAGTTCGTAGAACAGATTGGCCAGTAGATCTGTGATGGAAGGCGACTGATCGGAGGATTGCTTCGACAGCCCCAAGCTGAGCAAGTATGGGGCCAGATGAGAGCAATGTTCGGCAGCCTCTGGTCCGTTGTGGCCATCAAATACGGCAATCGCAGATACAGGAGGGGATGATGCCGGTTTGTTTTTAGAGGGCTGCGAGGTGAAGAATAGGTGAATGTGGATAATAGTTCTCTTAACCAATGCCACCTCGAAGCGACAACTCACTTTGTCCTTCTCATCAGAGTAAGTTTGACCTGATCGATTCGACTGGCATTCTTGATTGAATCATCGTTTTATTAATGAGCGTTTAGAAGCTTAGCATAATCATTTCCGGAGCTTGACAGACTGCAAGCTCGTTTATTGTCGACCATACTAACAACAGGCACGCTGAAGACCTAAGCTCCGCAACAAAGTACACACGGGTAATTCATCTACTGTAGCATCCATTTTACATTCAGACACTCGTCAGGTGATACACGTGAGTCAATCTAGTGGTTCTGTTGAGACGTTTTGCTACAAGCCACGAGTTAAGTCTGAAATAGACATACACAGGCAGGGAACGGCTAATAAGAATTCGTGTGCACAGGATGAGAATAGAGCACTCCGTATTGGCAAAAACAAAACAAAGCCGGTGGGAAGTCCAGATTGAGAGGCGAGTCGATAAATGACTGACAGAAAGACGGAAAAGAGTGAGTTCGTGGGAACTAGCCCCTCGTAGAGAAAACAAGTAGGATAAGGGTTAAATGAGGGTAAGACAACGAAAAGTGACAGACACACACTGAGTGGCCAAAAAGGACCAACAACCAACAGTGATCCACAGTACCGATGGTAATGGCAATGACTAACATCAGTCGGCTTGTGAGGAAATGGCTCCAATCGTTTGGGGGCATGGTCATCTGGTTCAGTCACGTGCCGGAAATCATTGTTGGCTTAACTGTTTTATTTTTCGTCCCAGGAGGCAGACAAGAGTGAGTTGGTCGAAACATTGCCTTCATATTGCTATGCCTGTGCCAGTCAGCCACAGAGCGAACAACAAATACCACAAGAACCTTAGCAGAGTTGATGGCCATTTGAAAAAGACTCGAAAATGGATGATGAAGGCCGTCGCGTACATAACTCCAAATATAATTCGGTATTGTGAAGAGTATAGTGACCCCAATGCACAGCAAAGTCTAGAACAAGTAATCACCGGCAAATTTCCATGACTTCCCACCGTCATCTTCCTAGAGAATCCACGAAGGGTTTCCATAGAGAGTGAATCTGCTATCCAATAAAGTTCACGAGGCTATTTACCCACCAGAAAGGCATATCATACATTCTCATTCATTTGTTGCTGTCAGGCAAGCGCCGTCCATGATGCAGTAAGTATAGCGACTCTTCAAGAGTGACTTCTTGGAGAAGAGACCACTACTCCGGTGCGTGAGTTCACTAAATCCGTTCCCTTAAATAGCGACCGAGTATGCTGTTCTAAGCCACCTCCAAGGTGGCTTCTTCATTAACAAGAGGGAATGATTGTTGGGTCTCGAAAAAAAGCTCTCCAGAGTTGCTCTTAAGAGGGTTAGAGAACGAAGCCTACATATAAGTCTACAGCAGTCGATCGTCACAAGGCTTAAGTAATTCAGCATGTGAGCCTGAGTTATTCGTCTGAATCACATTCCAAGTTGCTTCTATAAAAATCAATAATACCCAAAACTTGTGAACATCCGATGCATTAACCCAGATGGCAGGTTGCAAGTTGTACTTCCCAACTCAAAGAAACAAGAAATGTCGTGTTGTCAGTGAGTGGTCAATGCTACAACACGTAGAATTACCGTATCTTGGTCCTTAAAAGCCACCCTTGAGCAACTGGAAACACCTGACAGAAGTAGCTTCAGTTGTCAATTGAAAACCCTGAGCCCGGGCCCCGGAAACACAACGGCGCTGTGATAAAAATGAACCGCCCGTTTATTACATGCTTTCCATACTACTAACCAAAAAACAGTAACTTCGATATTTCAAGTACTAGTCTAGCTGCATTCCGAAGCAGGCTTTGCGCTGCATATTGGGTTGAAAAACACCAAAAGCGAGAGATGAGTCCCACGCAATGTGAAACTGGCGGGATATTGTCGGCGGTTTTATTTAAGACTCCAGATTTACTTGAGAAGATTGAACACCATTCAATGACCGGTCAATGAGTACACAAAAGCTGAGAAAGATGAAAACAGCACACCTACAAAAAGACCGTACATGAAACCGAACTTCTGTGCATTCGTTCATGGGAGCTGTAAGTTTGGAAATAATGATAATGACCTCGACGAATATCCGTGACTTCGAGCTGGAATCACGGAATTCGGTCCCTGAATTTATGATCGATCCCACATATGTACTGCTGTCAGCTGATGAATTCATTGCTCGATTCAAAGTTCGGTTAATCGGTCAAATTAATTACAGTTGAAATATTTGCCTGCAACGGTTCTTGCTCCACAGCTCTCCTCTTTGGGCGATTCCATCAGACGGTCCGTGGGGCCGGAGGCACCGTGCACGCCTCGTTTCTGAACGCGTAGAGTCCCTTCCATTCGTCATATATGGGTGCACCTCTGTGTTCAGATGTCAAAACGCTTATCACAATCATCTCAAGTTAAGTCTAGTTACGTCAATACTGTCCGATCATTCATTAGTATCTACCTGGGCATAAAGGACCGCAACCCAGAGTTGGATGGCAGACGAACAACACAGATATCATCGTAAATCAGTTATACATGAAATTCTGAGAACACCATAAACCAGGAGAATTATCCTCAAACGCAGGATAGACATAACAAAACAAAAACTCAGGAGGTACACCTAACCATGCATATTATTTGGCGTTAGTCGCCGGTGTCTTTTTCCATGGTTTTACAACCAGCAGTTACAAATGAGAAGCGGGGAATGAATCGTTAGAAGAAATCGACACCAAGTCTGATTTGGATTATTACGCCCTATCTAAAATTTCATGAAAAAGCTCATTAGGTGACACTGGGATGACATCTGGGCCAGATTATTCAAGCCTGTTTCCATACAACTAGATCAAACTTGGGGGCAGGGTAGTACTATGGAATCGTCATAGTATGCGATTCCGAAACTGACAGGGTTGGTCTCGACAGAACACAATAGTCATAAGGTTGCTGGAAACTTTCCAACAGCCCAAGACCGGTTTCGCCCACCAAGTTTCCGCTTTGCTGAAAAACACTACGATGATGAACTAGGCGTCCCATACTTTCTTCTCTAGCCGCCTAGTATTCTGTTACCACGACTAGGATGTCACCAGTGAAGAGTGACAAAACAGGCGGACAGACTGGACATATAAATACCGTTTGATCGAATATTCATGACAGACTTGATAAAAAATAGGGAATGATAAAAGGGTACTCAATTTCGAAGCAACGCCAGCTACCTTAGTCCGACTGTGATGTTGACTAACCTACGAAATAATTTCTAGGAAGGCACGAAACAAGGAGCTATCGTGGGAACCAGAGAGCGTGACTATGTACGATATGTTAGATCCGAACAAGCTTCTATGAAAAGGCAGAAAAGGTCATTCGAGCAAAACCGTGTAAGACAACTCCCTGGATTGCTGACGTCAAAAGTCTGGGCATGAGGGTGTACAAATGTTCTTAACTGCAGCTTATTAAGATCAACCAACCAAATCGTGCGCTAGCACCAACATATTCGGTAGTGTGCATCCCCAACCCCGTCATCAGTATATCTGTATTCATCTCCAACGTTGTCTAGAAACCTTGATTTCTCCCTTTGCGATTTTGCTGAACACAGGAGAGGTTGTGAAAAATGTCCGCCCATTAACTGACGTTCTATTAGTCCACAAGGATTTTGTCAAATTACTCAAAAATTGCAGTTCACTTCAAGGTCACAACATCAGTGAGACCAGGGTGACTTAACAGGCGGTGGTTTCATTTCCTGAAGACCTCGGAAATCGGGTTGTGAAAAAGATGTAGCGGAAGGAAGAAGATTGTAGCACATCTGAATAATATTTGTGGCTCAGTAAAAGAGAAAGAATTCTGAGCAACAGTAAATAAACATCAATATTCCGCCTGTCTTAGTTACTCAAAAGATCAAAGCAACTGTTGTGAACTTCGGACCTTATAGCATGGATATAGGGCCACGGATACCATCATTGCTGCTTATTCCAACTGAGGTGATATTTAACAGCATCTTTTTGAGTGAAAATGGGTAATTCACAATGTGGATCTTAGACTTTGGGTCCCATCAACGCAAAAACTTGTTCAACACGCTAGGCAACAAGCCCAGAGTTCAGCTTTCCACACAGCTACCTTAGCTACCTTCAGATGACCTTTCCGGCCAAACATGCAAAGATGACAATAGCCTCTGTTGCTCCAATCGGCGTACTGCGTCGAAACGATAGAATAGCGCTCAAAAAACACGCCGAACAATTCTGCGAAATAGGTCTGAGGGCTGGTCCCGTCAGGTGCGCGACAATTGTGCGGGTCATCTGCCTGGCTAGTCCAGGTTTAAGCAGCTCGGTTTACGATACTGAATTCTATCACACATGCACCGAGTCGTCCGGCCAAACTTGCTGAACAGTGGCAAATAACAACCTTAGGCTTGTTGTTGATCAGTCGACCACTGTCAAGAAGCACTCTTAATTATGCAGAATTAAAGTAGTAAACCCTATATATCTAAGCACTTTAAAATGTGGGCTAGCAGTCCATTTCGAGACGAACGTGAACTCGAACCCCATTAGTTAAAGTGGAAGGTAGGGATGTTAAACACAGACCTACCCGATGAATGAACGTAGTGAGGCGAGATTTTGAAAACTATGTGGCTTCCAAAAGGCGGGTGGAGGAAGAAACAACTAGTGGAGTGTCAGTAAATTCAGCAGAGCTACCAAAAAGAAAGTCACATACGTCCGCTACGCCTACTGGACTTGAAACGTGCCCAAACGATGCACCTCGAATCTTCTAAACTGGTGCAAACCAAACAGTATCGTCATCTTCTATCTTATCTAGCTCAAGATTCACGTCAATATTAACGTACTACTGACATCGGTTCTTTCAGGTAAGTACGTACCACCATTCCATTTTCAAAATGCATCTAAAAGGTCTACGTTCGAAGCTCAAATAAATACAGTATTGTCACCAACGAAATTAACAAAGCACTTACACATTTTAAACAACACGGATGCTACTTTGAAGTGCCTTAGGGCGGGGATACAGATGTGATTAGTAAGACAGTAAAATGAGTCAAGTGGACATCATGCACTCTGAAAAAAGGTGAGTCAATGCCTCAGAAGCTTGTATTAGCCAACTTGTGGCCTGCGTTTAATAGTTGAAACCGCAAACTCAACTGAGACTGGATTTCCCTCCTAGTGAGATTCACTAGTCTAGGTGGTCTGCCAAACTCCGAAACTAAATTTTGTACAGAAAAGCGCGTGACAAAAATTTAGATAACTCACAACGACCTACCGTCCAGTAGACCAACGCACCATCGATAACCGTTCCCAATATGAACTACCGGTGTCCGGTTTTAGTCAGCAATAGCGGGTAACAACTGTGCTAGACAGAGAAAAAACATTTCCCAGCCACAGCTACGCCAAACGTTGTCCACTGACACTGACATCGATCACCAGGGCTGTTTCCGCTGGATCTAGACAGTCTTTATCTAAAAACACGGCACTTGTATTGCGTCATTCGCATAAGGCCAACAGAAAAAGACAAAAACATGTGCCAGAGATACATTTTTAAAAAAGGTGACAAGACTGGCGACATGCTGCAGATAGACAACACTTGTGTACAACATATTGCGAATAGGTGTCGCGCAGTTGCCTTTTGCTGGCTCGTGTGTCTTTGCTAAGTAATATATTTTATTCAAATTAACTTTTTCATTGTTGGGTCCATCATTGCAAACAACGATTAAACGGCATCCGTGAAGCGGTCAGATAAGTAAGGGTTCCGTAAAGGTATACAAAAGAGCTATCCCGGTTTGGACGTAGTACACTAATCATAAGATTACTGCTTTTACTCATACCGATTCGGTATCGTTCAGCTGTAGCACCCTTTCGGTGTCTAGCTGCCATGCCACACGATGGAGGCACGAGGGCTGGGATACTGCCAGGTTGCCCAAGCCTAGACAGATGAAGTCGAGAGGCAGAGGCAGGATTCGAACCACGGACCTTCCGGTCAGTAAATTCGCGCCCCCTCGATTCAGTATGGAGATAAGTGTATAAGTCAAACTATTCTGGTTGTTTACCAACTGGTTCTCTGATTGAGGAAGTAGAACATTTGATGTAATCGGAATTGAGTGACGCGCGAAAGCAGAAGCGACGTCTTGAGATTGACCAATAAAAGGCGGCACCAGTTGTGCAAAAACACGTATGTGGAGAGAACAGAAACCTCAAACTATGGGAAATCCCACCCAAGTTGTACGAATTGGTGTAAGTTCAAAGAAAGCCCGGAGAGAACAGCAAGTGGATCTGAACTAGCGACAACCACGTGCGCACAGAATGTGGGAACGCAAGTAGGATTGAGATGGCTTAGTGGTTAGAGCGCATATTTGCCGACCGGAAGGTCCGTGGCTCGAACCCGACCTCTGCCTCCCGACTTCCTCTGTCTAGACTTGGGCAACCTGGCAGTATCCCAGCCCTCGTGCCTCCATCGTGTGGCATGGCAGCTAGACACCGAAAGGGTGCTACAGCTGAACGATACTTTCTTCTGTAGCGTAAGTGATCAAAAAACGCGTAAAATGTTCGCAAAATTGGTTCGATATGTCAAGGGTCAAAAGTTAATGAGGGATTGAGGGTGTATATCGAATTTATGAGGTAGACGCAGAAACCAGTAGGTTCAGACAAAGGGAGGGTTTGACCGAAGGAAAGGAGGCACAAGTCTGTTCAGGCCTCAGTAAACAAGGGACAGTGTGAGCTACATGTATCAAAAGCCTTGCTTCCTCGTTCGATACCATTAAATTAACAATGAACTTCTCATTTCACGAGGCAGCAGAAGGTTCTGTGCTAGCTGCGGGAATATTAAGTTGATCAGGACATTTTGTCTATCATTCTAAATGGGACTAAGACAATGAAACTTTCAACAAGCCAAACCTCTCGATTTCAGATTCTGCCTACTTTAGGAAACATAATCAATTTCCAAACAAATGGGGAAAATGGACAACACTTGGGGGAAGTCAGAAAGGACAAAAATTAGCATTAAATGGACAGCGCAGTCGAACAACATGAGAAGCCACATATAAGCCTGAGCTGGAACGATCGATTGAAAAGCGTGTTGGACAACTTTGGTGTGATACAAAAACAGAACGCGAATTGATTAACATTATGGTTCTCACTCTCTCTTATGACCAATACAGATCGAGGGATTACGAAACGAAAAACGAGCGATCTATACAACCATAACAAGGATAAACTGGAGTCTGCGGGCAAAAGTGTGAAGACTGTTTACGTCACAGTTTACTGGACAACGGTCATGTGAGCAGACCCATCATCGTCATCAGCTGCAAAAACCGCGTACAGTGGTTTTAGCTGCCACAGTTTCGATCACTGATGCTTCGGGGGTTTGGCGCTCATTAGAGGCGGAAGTTGATATCATTGATGCGTAAACACAGAGTTGTCGGTGGAATTTCAACCGGGGAGATTGGGCATTGAAGGCAATAGCTTGGATGTACGAGCGCCATTGGGGGCACGACTGGGCCATGTCTGACAATGTCTCCAACAATTGATGTGGCCCGTCTCGGGGTCATCATCAAGGAAGACGACAATGACCAGCGCAACTGAGTTTGCTGGTAATCAACTCCATACTTCACTGCCAGGCCATTGACTTGCCCTGGCTTGTTTCCATCCTTCAGGTTGTGCGAAAATAGCCCTCTGAGGAAGTCGGCCGACTGGCATACAGAGCACGTGGCCAAACCAGCGCAACCTATGAAGTGTGATCAGTTCATCTATCCTGGTCGAGTTATTTCTTCGGAAAACCACCTGACATACTTCATCATTAAAGATCCCAACCACCGACCCATGGCTACGCTCCCTAACAACGCAGTGATGATGTCACCTCCGTTGGTGATGAAACGTTTGCAATCAAATTGCCCAGCTCAATGAACAAACCAACCACCATCTATGCCACCTGAGTTACCAACATTCTCCTCTATAGCAAACGTTCTTCGAATATTAAACCATAAACGAACGATGCAAAGCAGTTCCACAATTTCCGTAGTAGCCTTCACCTGCGGTCAGATACGGGGGCGGAGCCTGGACACCGGACAATAAGCTACATGCACGCTTCATCAGTAGTATACACCGTTACACATCTTTCCTCTTTAAAGATCGCGTGCATGCCATCGATGTTCCATTGGCCTAGTTAGGTTGGCCTCAGCAGCTGGTTTATTCAGCACCTCTTCAGGTGTATCGTGCCACTTCCGAAACTGGGCACGGTTTACTGTTTTCGACTCTCCAACGTCCTGAACTGTATAAACGTTCCCTTGGCAGTCGGTAACGGCAAACAGGCGACCCAATTTCCCTCCTTTCTGGATTCTGCTGATCCTTCCATTTGATCTTTTCACTTGTGAGGAATGATCGTGCCTTCCTACCTGCCGTTTTCTGTTCAGTCCTTTCTTAAACGGCGGTCAAGTTTTCTGGGCTCTCCGCCTTTCCTCTCCTAGCTCCTCCGGAGGCAGACATTTTGTCGGCCACAATCCAATTTCCCGATCAATTGGAAGGCGTGGATATCTAACGTACACCAACATGAATCTGGATAGACGCACGATGGGATAACAGCACAATCGGAAAGTTTACTTCCCAGCTACCTCCTTTGATCACCGGGAACTCCTTAACCGTTAGGTTAGGTTGTTTGTTTGCAATGGGTAGGTTGCTGTCCTTCGCCGCTTTATGCCCAGCCACTGGAAGCAACTCGTGAACTGATCATTCTCAAAGCACGGCTCCTGATCAGTTGGGATCATTTTCGATACCCCAAGGTTGGTCACGATGTGATGCATTACCACTTTACTGGTCGTCGTCACCCGTTGATTTGGTATGTCTGCCACCTCGATCCACCACGACAGGTGTTCTGTCAATAATATGACACACTGACTTCTACTGGCTGTCAGCGGAAGGGGAACAATGACGTAAACTGACCATAACTCCCCGATCTCTGGTACAGGAGTAGATTAAATGGGATGAGTCGCCCCTGTCATCAGTCATCATCGCTCACAAGCCACCACACAATCCAATAACTCATTTTCCATCCCTCTGCTGAAGTACGCCGTATGCCTTGGTGCATCCTATGTGTGCAATCTCGTGACATTCGACGATCAGCTTCCGTCTCAAGATGCGAGGAATCAGGGGCAACATAACATTCGAATCGTTGGCGTCCCAGGATACTATGCCATCTTTACTCAGGATCAGCCGACCGAACTGCCTTTGGGACGTCTTCAGTTCTCTGTTTCCCTCCGAGTTCTCAATACGCCTTCCGTTTAATAAGGCGGTTGCACCGTTGTAGCTCCACCACCTTCCGGGATCCTGTTCGACGACGAGGCTATTGGAGCCTAGCATGATCCTCGGGGCCTCATTTCCAGCTTCTGGTCTTGACAGCCAATCTGCCAGGTGGTTCTCCTTCCTCGCCAAGTTCCGGATGGTGAAGTCGTAGTCTTGTAACCGGAGTGCACAGCGCGCGAGCTCTCCGCAAGGAACTCTGGTGGTCCTAATCCAACAAAGGGGCTTGTAATCGGTTTCTACATGAAATCTTTGTCTCAGGAAGTATGTCCCACACCAATCCAGGGCTCAGACGTTCGCGAAACATTCTTTCTCGATACTTCTGCTCAGTGTTAGTCAGGATACGACAAGCATATTCGATGACCCCATCCCTATGCATTAGGACTGCACCGATAGCGCGGTCACTGGCGTCCGCTGCAACAGTAAACAACTCCCTGGTCCTGAGCAGTCTGAGGGTCGGTTGCTGATCCAGCATCCGCGCTTTGAACTTCCAACTTCCGATTTTGACGCAGCATGTAGTACAGTGAAGCAGTAATCGTGTTGAAATCATTGACAAACCAGCTGTACTATACTGCTCGTCGGAAAAACTGCCACAAGGACCACCTCGAATTGGGAACTGCAACATCCTGGACCTTTGCCAGTTTTTCTGGCAATAAGCTAACCTCCCGTCGACCCACTTTATGCCCGAACAGTGCTACCGAAATTCTAGCGAGCTATGTCTTGGCTTCATTTAACCACAGGCTAGTTTCCAGAATACAATTCAGAACGGCGTGCTCTGGTCCCGAATAGCTATGGTAGACGATATCGTTTCCGTACAGAGCAACATTCTGTTGTCATTTCATCAAACGAAGCATCAACCACCGGAAAGCGAATAGTGCCCCCGACAAACAGAACGGCATCCGTCTAAATTGATATTGACTGTCCCCAACCGTGAATGCCATTTTCTCCAATATCTTTCTCCGATCACCAGAATTCGAGTACCGAAACGACCATTGATATGCACTACTCACAGGTTTCAACAAGAGCGAAACTGGAGTCCAATGCTTTACACACTTGTTTTGTAATTAGACTGATGTAGTTTAAAATTAAATAGTAGATAAAAAAGCAATGGACACTATGCAAACTAAACCCTACTGGGTAGTGGAAAATACAAACAAGGGCGGGTAACATGTGGACTGGGATGCAAACCCTAGGAGAAGCTTAACAAGAGCGAAGCATTTTGATTAATGCTGTACCGATGATAAGCAGGTAGCAGATATACAGGCTGTGACGGTTACGGTGCCTTTAAGACAAACCACTTTATCAGGCACTTAGGCGTCTAAGGTAGTGGAATGAAGAAAACAGTTGATCCTTGTAGCCGAGTGAAGAGCAAATAAGTAATGACTGGCTAACCTGGGTAAATGTGGGTGTACTAAACCCACAACACAGGTAGGCGGGTCACACGATGTAGGCTGATCAAACTGTGCACAAGATGAATTCCTAGCGGCCTCAAGTAGCGATCTAAATGTGGCAGTGAAAATAATGACGACCTGGCCACGTGATAAAGTATTTAGGAGTGTCACGTGCTATCCAGTGGAACATTCACCGGGTAGGGCCAATTTCGGCAACGACGCCGTTCAGTTATATGTACTACAATTCACTTTCAGCAATGAGCAGTAAATTCTTTAGTTATGGAGGCCTTTTAGTTCTTTACAGAGAGTCACAGCCCTACCTTAACAAAAAAATACAATATGTTGTTTTAACACAGTAAAGCCTCCTCAGACAGTCGTTGTTTTCTGACGAAAACAAGAAGCCTTTACGGTAGTATGAGGAGACGTTGAAATTCCAATGAGGGTTTCATCCTGTAAGTGAATACAGTCTGTGCTGAAAAGCCGAGAAGTACCACAAGCTACTTCATCCTTGTCGAGGACAATCAGCCCTTGTATGAGTCTTCCATCTGAAAATTCATCACTTGAGGAGACAGTCAGCAAGCGATCACCTGGTATGAATTGCGTAATTGAAGGATGAGTGATACTTCTTGAGTGCAACAGATTCACACTGTTGATCAGCCACTGGTAGAAAAAAAGCGTTCAGCTGTAGCACCATTGTGGTGCCTACCTGCCATGCCACCCGAAGGAAGCACGAGGGCTGGGATACTGCCAAGTTGCCCAAGCCTAGACAGGGTAGATGAACTGCAAGCTTTGATCACACACTGCTGATGATTTCCAAAGAGAATGACAGTCGTATAAGGTTATTCTCTTATCGATGGTTCTTGAATTCAGTGCGTTTCGAGTTGAGAAAAAACCTTTGCTTCACAGTTGGAAAACAGATAGTTAGTCAAGCTTGTGCCGAAGCATGGCCAGAATCTGCGAAGATATCTTGAACACGCAATCGCCACCGATGGCTGATTGCTATGCGGTCTTTTGTTCTGAGTCGGTGTTTGCAACCAACGAGCCGTAGTCTGTGCACAACTAAATGAATTAACCGACACAGTCCGTTCTTGGTGCGGGAACGACAAATCTGACACTCAAGCGATGTTCACTGTCAATAATTCGTCCCATGATTGTGTTCACATCCCCCTCCGGAATTGCGGCACATGTGGTTTTGCTTGTCGTAGAGGATTCGAAACACTGCGATAGAATTGGTCTTCGTTGATATCCTTACTGCAGTTCATTGGAGCATAGGAAGGAATCAAGAACAAGCCACGTGTTTTGCCTGTTTTTGATGGGCTTAAATGAATCCAGTTTGTCACGTGGCACACAACCTGCTGCTTACAGGAGCCCGATCACCAGATAACCGCAGTGGTGTCTTGTCGGCGTTTTTCTGATAAATAACAGAAATCAGCTTTCAAGGATGACCAAGAAGTCTACCCTTTAATCTGATGAGGAATGCGGATAGTGAATTCGACTACCTAAAACGAACGATTTGATACAAACCGAACATTTGGTTTGGTTGGAGGGTCATGGGTGAAGCGAAACATGAGAGGGTGATGTGGTGCGTGAGAGCAAGCCAAAAAAGATGAGGATAAGGTAAAATTGTTGGTTTGACCTAAAGATGATTCCTCGGTATCCAAACCAAAGGAAGAGGACTGTTTGAGGTACATCACCTTGAGCCTTTGACTCAAGTCAAAGGACCACTCACAAGCAGTGAGAAAACCCAGGATACCGCCCGTAGCCTTTGTCATGGTAGTCTTATCTCAAGGCAACAACTGATGGAGCTTGCTTTGGGGACACTTCTCGGAATCAACGATTCGAATGTTTGGCCCACTTGCCTGCGGCGGGGGGCGACTTGGATGAAGCTAACAGGAAGTAAAGTATAGATATCTCAGTCCTGATGCTACTGCATACAACAGATGTGGTGGAGCCGCACAGGTGAGGTTTATTCGTTTTTCGACCGCAATGGGTAATTCACTGGCGGTCACGGTCACGCAATTAACTTTCTTCGGGGAAAAGCAGCATTGCTGCTCTGGTTGATTTGGACAAGCTGGTCGCTCTGGATGAAAACCCTTATTATTTTTCTCGTAGTACGATTACTCGCTTATCTACGTGCGACATTTCTTTCTTTGCCTTGTTAGCATGACTGAACCTAGAATCCCAACTGGTGTGGCTCGCGGGGTCACTGAAGCACTGAATCACGACCACCCTGTCATGGTGGAAAATTTTGGTTCAGATGTGGTCAATAGAAGTGGAAGTAGTGCCAAACGAAGAACCTAACGACTCCCGGACAAGAAAAACATCCTTCACCTGTAACATCGGGTAGTTGTATGCACTTAAAGATGGGCGCATTCCAGCAGACCGCCTTAACAAGTGAGCTAAGCCAAGCGAAGGGAGCTGACAACCCAGCAGCTCAATAGGGCTCAAGGGGCCCTTTTAATACATAATTAAACGGCTGCACAGACATTGTGCCAGAGGCTGAATTCTTTCTTCGTTACCTTGCGGAGCAAACTTGGGGGCGGGGGAACTACGAGAAAAGAGTAGGAGCTGATGAGGGCACTACCCACACCATGACCACGACGCACCACGACACCAAATCAGCCAGCCCATTCAGCAGCGACAGTAATCGCAGTAAGCTAAAAAATGCAAAAGCGTGCTGTTAGCGGAACTTCGTTTAACCATGATATTTTAGATGACAGTGACAGACAAGTGGCATGTAGGCCATCTATGTTTAATTGAATACAACTGGAATTACGGAGACAACCATACGAGAGGGCATAATTGACTCCAATTTGGGGGAAACCAATACAGGGTCTTGATTTAGAGAAAAGCTGTTTACACTACACACTACACCCTCTACAGATTCATGATCAGGGTAAAGGAAATGCACAACAATCAAGCAAACTAAACCTCAATCACGGTTGCTTTCATAGGAACATCTTAAATCGAAGCTTGAAAAGATTAAAATTACGATAGATGGGAACATATGGGAGGTGAAGTTTCGGTCCGACAGCAGTGAAGCAGAATTTGCAGGAGAGGTAGAATAACATAGTTGAGTGGAACGATTCCGACTATGTGGACTGAATACAGGTAGGGCAAGCTGCGAGGAGTATTTACTATGATACGAAAGATAAAATAAAGAAGGAAGCTACAGGCTGAGGATCAGTGAGAGAGACTTGATGACAACCAGCCAGATAGCCTTTTTGAGTTTTAGACCTGAGATCAGGTAGACAGAGAACGTCCCACTCAAGACCTGACAGTATTACGCTGGGGTAGGACGAATCTGGGGTTTGTAAGAGAAAAAGAGGCTCTGGGGTGATAAAATATGTGAGGAATAAAACTCAACTTCTTGGATGTACTAGCCAGTTTGACACGGGTGGAACAAGAGGCTGGTGGCCGTTTCGGTCTCCTAAAAATGAATGGACTATCCGAAGAAGTCCTTTTCGAGATTACACAATATAGAAAAAACAACAGTACAACGTTGCGCCTAACGTCTACATCACATATGATTGTGGAAATTATTCGCTTAGCGTTTTCAAGGAAACTTTGAATAGCCTGTGGTAATGATTTCGGACAAATTTTGAAAGACATGGAAACAAGATGCACTTCATTATTCTTGGTGCAAACCCTGACAATGAAGCCCCCGAAAAGCTAGGACAGATTTTTGACGACCCCTGTAAGTTGCTGCGGTTTTTTTCAAAAAGAAAACACAGGAGACGGGACAATGAAGCCCCCGAAAAGCTAGGACAGATTTTTGACGACCCCTGTAAGTTGCTGCGGTTTTTTTCAAAAAGAAAACACAAGGAGACGGGCAAATAACAATGTTCATAAGAATATATGACAGAAAATACGGTAAACTCATCCGCTTCATGAAAGGAAACCTGAAAAGCACACAGGACGAAGTTCAACGAACCACCACGAATCGTGCATTTGATGGGCTCGTCAGGAAAACACAGTTCGAGAGAAGAATACCTAAGTCAAGTATTTTGTCCTACCACCCACCAGTAGAGACTATTAGGCAGTTAAATATGCAGCGAAAACTCGCACCAATGAAACAAATCACTTCGATGTGCAACGTCCTCGCAGAACTCCTTATACTACTGGAAAAGCAGCTGCTAGAGTCCTAAAGCACAAATATGTGACAACTACGCGATACCCAACTCAGATCGATCATCAACGTGTGGGATTTCAATCACACGGTATAGACCCACGGTGGATCAGAAACACACACGACGACATACGTTCGCAGGTGATGCTCAAATGTGCAAGCTGTGTGCAACTGAGTTTTAGACACCATAACTCTCCACAGATCACGTCGTGTGTTTCGCAGCATTTTCCAAGCGTAGGAAACAGACGTGAGCAAACGAACGAAATTGAAAACCTATCCTTAATGTGGGCTGACGGAAGGGAATGAATGAGATCTGCTGCGTGGTTTATTACCAAACCGAATGTTATGTCGTTGAAAAATACTACACTGAATATACCAGCCTGTTTTAGCAAGAGCGATGGCCAGGAGAGAGGACCTAATTGCTCTTGAGAGGCAGTACACTCTCACGCCCTTCTAAGTGGGCTTTTGGAAATGACTTCGTACCGCCGGGACCCACGGTCGCATAATTCGTAATACATGTTAATAGTAGTAAACAGAACGTCACAAATATCAGACCTCACTTGCACCCCCTCCGTTTTTTTTCGATGCAACTAGGCCGTGGGGCTTCCAAACTACTACCATCGACGGTCCAGAGCAATGCGAAACTTTTATTCTGCTTCTTTTAGGCTCTCTCGAGAATTTTAACTAATCCCTGACGGATTTCATGACTCACAGTCACATTCGAGATAAGCTGAGGCGGTTCGTTCAGCCGGTGACCATAGTCTCTTCGACCTTCTCGATTACGCGATTACTCACACTGATCAACGCGATAACGCTGAACCAATTATCGAGAATCCGGTACCCAAATGGTTTGATTTGCCGTATACTGCCTCACTTCAAGGCCATCGTTGTGTTCACCAATCATAACCGATCCCGGTTAATCATTTGTAATCTGAGATTTGTCGTTTTATTGCAAATAGGTCAACGTCCACCATAACATGGTAGCCTAAAAAGGTACAGTACCGAACACTTTCTATTATGCTTCGAGTAATTAGACAATAAGCTGTCTCAACATTCGTCTATGATTGTCAAAGTCTCTTTGGCACCGAAAAATACCACTCTTGCATTCTACTGATGTGGCCAGCGTCTGAGTAATGGATCGGGTGGAAAATTTAATTAGTGGTACAATATTTTGATGAAACTGCAGACACACATGAATGTGCCGTGTGTTCATATGCTTCGAGTAATTAGACAATAAGCTGTCTCAACATTCGTCTATGATTGTCAAAGTCTCTTTGGCACCGAAAAATACCACTCTTGCATTCTACTGATGTGGCCAGCGTCTGAGTAATGGATCGGGTGGAAAATTTAATTAGTGGTACAATATTTTGATGAAACTGCAGACACACATGAATGTGCCCGTGTGTTCAATCTATTCGAAAATTTATCTATAGCCAAAACCTAAGCGCAGAAGTTGGGCAAATACACAGAGCCATTTTGTGGAAAAAGTTTCGTTCACGCGGGCCATTCGCAGAGAATATCGCTTCGGTTGCGGCAAACACAATATCTTCTGAGATTCTATGATGCTTAGAGATGTACGGTAAATGCGCGCCAAACATTCACCACAATCAATATACCAGGCGCTGGTCACATTAAATGGTACGAAAGCATCAGACAGTGGGCGCTGCGTGAACCGTGTCTGATAATTTGCTTTCCAACATAACTTTCGGACAAGGAAATATTCCGGGATGGAAACGTTATAGCTTGGTTTTTAACACCTGGGTTATTCCCAAATGTTTAAGTCCACAGCGGCTTCTATTTTCCAACAAGGTACTAAGCAACGTAGCCAGTGTCAAACCTCTGTGACGACAAAGACCACTGTGATTTACGGAATACGACTGCTAAAACCTGCTCTGCTAAACTATGTCTACGCAGGATGAAAAATGGTACAGTCGAACGGGCTTCCTGAGGTGACAGTCTGTCAATCAGAAATATATGCACGAACAGAACCTGAAAAAGATTACCTCGCGCGAAAATTCCTGCAGCGATAACCAACGGAATGGGGGGTGTTGAGTTCACAAAATCACTAAGTGCGGCACGGTTGCTACATCGCGCACTGTTCGGCATGCGCTTCACACCTGCAAAGTGTTAAGTGCTGCTAGAAGACTGGGTGGAATCAAAGACACACCTCATGCTTGCAGATGAGCCAATCGACGCGGCTGTATAAGTTCCGGTGGATTGGCCGGAGATGAGATTGTTTCTCGAATCGGAAAGGCCAGGGCAGCTTTTCCAACCTCCGACACCTATGGCGCCGTCGTGACATCATTTTTTTGTCTAGAGAAGAGTGTATACTGTGGTTGTGCGATCCGTACTGCTTTGTGAATCAGAGACGTGGCTCCTACGTCCAGAGGACACACGAAAGATGTCAGTGTTTGATCATCGGTGCCTCTGAAGCATTGGTCAGGTCTGGTGGGAACATCAGATTAGAAATGCTGAGGTGCGCCAGATGGTCATAGGAAGAAGGAACTCTCCTGCGATGGATGAATTACTTAAGCTTTATAGGTTACCGTAGTTAAGACACGTAGTCCACCTGCCCCACGGAGCTCTTTTCGCCGAGTCCTGTGCTGAGTGGAAGCGACCGAGAGGTGGACAGTGTATGACCTGGCAACGAAATATGAAAACACTAACCAGTAAATTTAGTCGGGTCGGCAACTGCCACCTCCCTAGATGGGAACCCTGGGACTCAAATCACCAATGGCAGAAATGGCCCAGTCGCGCAGTTAGTGGCGCTCATGCATCAAAGCTATCGTCCTCAGTGTAGCTACCCAATTTTCAAACAAACTGAACATGCTTTCGCTTCCAAGGCCTGGTTGTATGCCCTACACTCCCATTTTCCGGTGATCGGAACTGTAGCAGCTGGAACCAATGTGACTACGGTATACTATTTATAGCTGATTGAATGGTTGGTAGGGTGAACAAGGCGACTAAGTTGAAGTTGAATGCGTATGGCTTCGCAAATACAACCTATGACATCAGCGACAAGGACACTAACAAGGTTGGAGAGTGAGTGCGACATCGTTATGGTTAGTCCAACGTTTAAACAACACGTCTGCGAGAAAATCCACGGTGTTTGACGGGTTGAGTGAATCGATCTAGCACTAGCCAAATGTGACTTACGAGGCTGCAGACGAACGCACTTGGCAAATTTCGATACAAAATTATTGTCGTAAATCTCGTAAATCCTGGAGGGCGTCAACATAAAAGGTGCGACTTATTTGTTTCGTATGTGTGTGTGAGACTATGATCTGTACAAGTTACTTTAATGAGTAATTTAGCAGAGTAACTGATTTTGACGGGGAACCTGCAATGGATGCGGTGTGCTAGGGTGGTCGGGTTGTGAAAGACACCATGAATCGGAACAATGGCCAGTAAGTTTAACAGTCAAGTGGCGTGGACAGTTCTTTCTCACGGCAGTTTAGTCGACGCGAATGGACAAACTCATGTTACTGAACTGCCAACGGTCGACTTGTGGAGAGGATGTAGCTGCTCAACCACCTGTTTTAGGCCATTTCCGGGACACAACACAATGATTCAGTAAAAATGGACAGTGAATTAGGTTTTGGTCGACATACTTCCAGACTGTATCGCAAAGTGTCTCAGTGGACAACATCCGAGCAATAGAAGTGAGGAGATAATGGAACAAAGACGACCTCCAGATTATGTGAATTTTGGATAATTGAGATAGCATTCAGGGTCTTTCGAAGCAAAAGAACAACGAGAGAAACTGACATTTTTATTAGGCGGTGACTCTGAAGGGTCATGGTGTTGGAACCTACCCCATTTTCATCGGCCACACACACAGCCGCATAGCTGAGGAGGTCGGACGTGGCAAACCATCGATCTTCTTGCCTCCTCCTTCGATTAACCACACTGATTGCGTCTACGCATAAACCCAGACTACTCCAAGTACGATGTGTGGAAGACAAAGTGGGAGAGGAATTTACGTCCGTACACAACTCGACAGCGGACCTCAGGCACTCCATGCTGAGGGATTGCACTGCAATGAAGTCGAACACTTCTGCAATCAGATCAGTAGAGGAGAGAAGAGAGGGTGGGAGCAGTTGGTGAACGTGTCAAAAGAATGGGATGACGAAATCCTGACATATCTGTTGGATAATCTCCAAAGTGAGAAATTTTACGATTGAGACGACGTGAATACGCTGATATAATCGAGCGCAGCTAAAGCAAGGGCGAAGTAAATACGTAGAAACACCAAACCACAAAAATCAGTATTTTCAATACAGTGCCAGCGCATTATCCAAAAGCTTCTAGGGGTGGGGGAGTGGGGGAACGTGCTTCGCCTAAAGCTGAGTGTATCCGACTGAACGGCAATAATTGTATGACAACCTACTCGCTTCTCTGTGCGGAGCATCAAAGATCAAAAAAGCGCGGATTTCCGTGATGGAAAAAAGCTGCCCAAAAATATGTTCAAGCATGGGAAGGCATAAATGCAAACTAAAACATGCTCTGGATGCCGTTCCCAACTTGCGATAAACTGCTTGGTTTGGGTGCGAGGAAAGGTGTGGAGTTTTTCCCAACCGGTCATAATGATAGCCCTAAAAGCTCACATGCTTAACGCCACGATCTGCTGCAGTCATAAATTGAGTCACGCGAATACACGGGCAAATAAATGTTAAACGGTGCCACGGAACGTGGAAATAACGCAAACGGCAGAACACCGTGTGTGAACGAGAAATACAACGTAGGATACGTTGACAAAACGGTGACTCATGACACTATCATTCCCAACATCCGTGTGTGTGTGTGTTAACTAGTGCCTTATGCCACCACGACACATTTTTATCCAATCGAATGCTGTTTTACCTGACAGTCTGATGAGGACGCAAACCAAACACAAAAATCCATCTTCATACATTAGCGCTGTCCATGCACGTAATCCAGCGATTGTGCCGGAATCATCATGGGCAGATAAGACTTGCACCACAACAGAATGGAAGTTCATTGGAAAGGCCAGATGGTAACTCCAAGCATAGGAATAAATAGGTCTGTAGACGTGTTGTGAATTTCCTCTAAGCCTACTATATCAAAAAGGCCTGCAAACTTCGTGAGTGATGAGGAAAGAGATGTGTCAGGCCTCTGTGTTTGGCCTGGAGATGATCGAGACTGAGGAGAAATAAGCTTCAGGAATCCGAAACAACTGTTAGAAACATTTTTTACGACGGGTGTCCCGAATAGCTCGCATAGCGCTTTACCCTAAAAGTCAGGGCACAGTGAATATCCGAACAGGTCAGTTCACCATTGGAATAACCTAGCTTTGACTGCGAAAGATCGTACTGGATGTTGCGCATAGAACTCACAGGATTCAGCGATTTAAACGAAATCAGTTGATCGATTGCACCGTTTTACAGCGTGCCAGTTCGGCTCGCTTATTATGTAACTTCATCAGTAACATTCGGTAACAAAAACAAATGTGCTTTGCATGTGATTACAGGCAGCAGCATGCGTAAAACAGTGGAATGCAAACGAAATGCCTTTCTTAAACCCAGTGTTGTGAAGTAATATGGTGTAGTTCATGTGGAACTCGTAAAGCGAACAGAGTGGTCTGTTCAAAGGACCATACACCATGCCCCGTGGCGGTGCGTTTTCACTTCTTCGCACCACTAAATCAAAAGCCCGTCGCTTGATGAACAGATAAGGAAAATGTCAATGCTAGACAATAGAGATCAAGCCTATTCGTGAAACAGGCACGCTAGGACCTTGAGTGGATGGAACCATCAATGACAAAAATGACCCGCTCATCTCCAAAGAAAAGTAACACGTGAAACATCGGAACAAATAGTTTGAACAATGATTCAGGTGGCCATTTGATATTGTCCAGGTGGATTTCCAATCGGCAACAATCAACAGGAGTCGAGTATTAAACAGCCAGCAAGCTGACAGGCGAGCTATGCTACTGCCCAGACCACTTTTTCATGTCGCGTGATTTACTAAATTACCCCGAATAAGGAGCAGGGAACTAATGGCACTCAGTCACAATAATTTATAAGAAAACTGGGAGGTCAGGTCAACAACAACCAGGAGAAAAATGGTGGGTTTGTTGGAAGGTGTGGCTGATATGCTTGGTGCATACATGTGTTGGGCATGCGTGCCCCAAATAAAACTAAATACCAAACCTAAAAGAAGTCCTATTTAATTTCATTGTCAATCTACGTGGAAGGGAACTCGGGTTCTTAGATTACTAATACTAATAAAAAATCGAAGACGAAAGAATGGTATCCTTCGACGTCACCTCACTGTTCACGTTGGTTGATTTAAATGCTGCGAGGATGGTGGTTGACGAACTTCTGGACAACCCAGGAGCTATAAACGTAACTCTCCGCAGAAAGAAAATATACGAACCACCAGATCTGTGCTTGACAATCTAATTCAAATTCAATGGATAATGTTATGAACAAGTGAAAGGTGATCCAACTGGAGCACCAATCTCAGGATTAATCGCGGAAATTAGTGTACGAACTGGAGCAGACTATACTATCGTTTATCAAGCCGAGAATAAGGATACGTTATGTGGACAAACATTTACCATTGTAAAGAAAAATTAGTTGTCACGAGCGAATCAACTGCTGAAAAAAAGGGGTTCATGACATCCACTCCGCAGTGGAAACGTAAGAGAACAATTTACGTTCCTAGATGTGCTAGTCATGAAATAACAGTCGCCTCCAAGCCTGTAAACACCAGGAGAAAAAAACGCTCGAAACAAAAGGGAAGGTTGGATGCAATAAGAAGACGAACGTGATCTATAAACTTCATGTAACGACTGCGAAAAACACTATATTGGCCAGACTCGAAGAAAACTTGCCACCAGAATAAACGAACAGCAGAAATGACCCAATGTCACTTGTTTCAATCCACAAAGACAGAGAAGGGCATCAGTCCAATATTTTTCAAATACTTGCTCAAGAAAGAACGGAACGGGAACGAGAGTTTGCCATGGCGTGAGACTCCACACAAAAACCGGTCACTAAACACACCAACATCAACCCAGTCTGTCAGTAGTTACGAACAAAAGAACAACAAGGTCAAGGGACTGTAAACACTCCGGGAACAACCAATAGCTTCAGATACTGTTCAGAAACTACGTAGGCACAGGCAGAATAGGAGGGATTAGCCTACTCAACCCCGCAACTGACGATGTCACCTCGACTGGTGACGAAACCGTCACAATCCAACCGCCAAGTTCGGAGAACAGAAAAAAATCAACCAGCACGCTCAAGCTACCTATATTCCGCAATACTGCCATTACTAATTAGCTAACAGTTTACTGTTCGCATATTTCCTGACTCGACTAAGTGTTGGAAAGTATAAAACGAAGCAAATGGATCTTAGGAACGCGATCCAAATAATCTCAATAAATGCAACAGTAAGTTGACGCCATTCGAGGATAGTTACCGAATTAAGACAAACGACCTACGTAGGACTGAGATATATCATTAGGGCAACGAGCACTTGAAGATTCACACCACTATCTAAGAAGCCGGACCATACAAGATTGCATATCCACCACATACCAGTGATACGTAACCCGCAGGGCTAATCAGCTATCGGACGGCGCACCCACGGATATTAGCGCCTAAAGGTGATGCAAAGTTCGCTCAAAACCCTACTAATTAGGAAAGCCGCATTCTAGGCAGATCAGCTCACCCAGGGTTCACTTTCCAACCAACCTTAGTGTCATGAATATTCTTTGTGCTCACATTATCGTTTTGTATTAACCATGCTTTCGCCTTCATTTTCAGCTTATGTACGTCTATTCTTAAGCAAGTAAAGCACTATCCATTCTACGCCATTCATTCTTGTTCTCGCGCTCAATCAGAATCGATATTCTATTCGTAACACTTAGGCAGCAGCCAATGTGATCGGCAATGGTAAATTAAAAGAAATCACGATTCCCTGTGCCATCCTGGAATTGCTCGAATGCACCACTTTGTTCTTTCCAAAAACTTGCCGCTTTCCCTCCAATATGTCAAGGACATCACCACAAAGTGTACGGTTTGCGCCGCCATCAAACCGCAGTTTTACAAACCATCCCCCGCTACGCTCATCAAAGCGACCCAACCATTTGAACGAATTAGCATCGATTTTAAAGGACCTCTACCTTCTGTTACTCGAAACCGGTATCTCCTTAGCATCGTTGACGAGTTTTCTCGTTTTCCGTTTGCCTTTCCCTGCGCAGATACATATGCGTCCACAGTTATTAAATGTCTGTGTGAGTTATTCTCTTTGTTTGGCATGCCTGCATATGTACATTCGGATCGTGGCTCCTCATTCATATCTGACGAACTGTCCACATTCCTACATGACAGGGGAGTTTGCACCAGCCGAACAACTTCTTATAATCAGGGGAACGGGCAAGAAGTCGAACGCCTCAA